>NC_066583.1:150762653-151066224 GCF_024323335.1 Lathyrus oleraceus | reverse complement strand
ATATCCTAAAAAGTCTCTTATGAGCTTTTCCCCTACATAGCTTTTCCAGTAAATCTCCTTCAAAAGGGAGTATTTTCTGAAATATTTCCCCCAACAGGTGAACATTTGAGATACTGCTTCGTTGATTAAGAAAATCTCATTTATCTGTTTGAGATACTGCTTCATTTATTTGAAGAAACTCATTTGTTTTAGAGATACTAGTCAAGTATTCCCGAAGAGTCTTAGATGTGATTGGGTATCATTCCCTTGCAGGAATATTTCAATTATATCATATAAGATGCTGGTTCGTCATTCATACAATCTTATTTATCTATTTGAGATACTACTTCATTTATCTGAAGAATCTCATATATATTAGAGATACTGCTCTAGTATTCACGAAGAGTCTTAGATGCGATCGAGGTATAATTCCCTTGCAGGAATATCTCGATTATATCATATAAGATGATGCTTCGTCGATTCAGAGAATCTCATTTATGTGTTTGAGATACTACTTCATTTGTTTGAAGAATCACATTTGATTTAGAGATATTGTTCAAGTATTCCAGAATAGTCTTAGATGCGATTGAAGTATCATTCCCTTGCAGGAATATCTCGATTATATCATATAAGATGCTGCTTCGTCGATTCAGAGAATCTCATTTATCTGTTTGAAATACTACTTCATTTATTTGAAGAATCTCATTTGTTTTAGAGATACTGCTCTAGTATTCCCAAAGAGTTTTAGATACTATTGAGGTATCATTTCCCCTTGTTTGGAATATCTCAATTAGATCATATAAGATGTTTCTTCGTGTATTCAGAGAATCTCATTTACCTGTTTGAGATACTGCTTCATTAATCTGAAGAATCTGATCTGTTGCATGAGATACTGTTTTGTTGATTCAGAGAATCTCATAAGGTCTTATTTAACTACTTTAGTATCCTCGGAGAATCTTAAATACGATTGAGGTATCATTCCCTTGTTGGAATATCTGGATTATATCATGTAAGACACTGCTTCATTGATCCTTAGGGAATCTCGTGTGTTCACTTCAAGAAACTGTTCTGCTAATTTTCAAAAAATCTAGATACAATTGAGGTATCATTCCATTATTGGAATATCTCGATTATGTCATCTAAGATATTGTTCTGAAGATGCTCAGAGAGTCTTGATTGTTTCATTTACCTTATGATAACCTTTCTTATTATATTTCTCACTACATTTTCTTTCTGCATTTCTTCCTTGTATCTCGAAGGACAAAATTCGGGTCTTTTCGTATTTAATTATCTTCCACCATGAATGTACGAAGACAATTGTCATTCATACCTTATGGTTCAAGGTAGTTAAATAGGGACAACTGTCATACCCCAATTTTGTCTGGGTATTTCAAATTTATCTGATACATGTCAATTTGTCAAGTTATAGATTTTTTAGCCATATGCATTTTTATCATCAAATACAGTCACCATAATCATGCATATACCCATTATAGTACAAAAGTCAACATAAAGTCAACATTTTACATGTTGAAGAAATTGACTAAAATTGTATTTTTTCATTATGCATATTGAAAAAAAAATCATGATCATTTAATTTATCATCAAAATATCCATTTTAATTTTACTAATCATTTTCATGTATCATAAAATAAAAACCAATATTTTTAGAAGGTCCAAAATATCTCTCATTTATTACGTCATTATTCCATGCATATATTACATTATTATTCCATGCATATATTACATCATTATTCCATGCATATATTACATCATTATTCACTGTTTAATTAAACAAGTTTCTAGAAGACACTCACACTCTTTTTATAATTCCTAAACTATCATTTCTAGAGCCTATAAATAAACCTCATCCCATTCACAAATGACACCACCAATCACAAAAATTAAGCCAAAACTCTCTTCGTTTTTCTCTTCATTTTATTTCACGTTATTTCTTTTGTTTTTATTGAATAGATAGACTCTTACACTTGTTCTTTATTTGATTCTATTGCTCTTTTCCTCTTACTTTATTTACTTAGTACCTTAATCATCACCATTTTGCATGGAAACTCAATTGATTTTAAATCAAGAGTTGAAAAATGTTTTTGAACCTCCTAAGCAAAAGTGATTTGTTGTTGTTTAAATAACTCTTATGCTTGTTCTTTATTTAATTATATTGCACTTGTACTCTTACTTTATTTACTTAGTACCTTAATCATCACCATTTTTCATAGAAACTCAATTGATTTTAAATCAAGAGTTGAAAAGTGTTCTTGAACCTCCTAAGCAAAAGTGACTTGTTGTTGTTTAAATAACTCTTATGATTATTCTTTATTTAATTATATTGCATGTTTACTCTTACTTTATTTATTTAGTACCTTAATAATCACCATTTTGTATGGAAACTCAATTGAATTCAAAATCAAGAGTTTAAAGTGTTCTTGAACCTCCGTGAACAAAAAGGGTCAAATGAAAATTATTGTTTGGTTTACATAAACAATATATTCAATAACTTCCCAACATCACGCCGAGCATGAATCCATAGTTCGTTTATCATGGGGGTGGATAAAATGGCCAAATCATGCAAATATATGGTGCTTCAATTTTGTTGATTTTCGAAAAAAATTATTGTTATTGTCTGATTTTGAATATACCATTATGTTCATGAGATAGAGTAGATAAATTTTCATTATTTATTTGCTTAATTCCGTGAAACATTGAGAAAGTTATGGTGTTTTTACGTTTTCGTTGGAACCCATTTTCTTCAATTTTTGTTACTACGAGAATAGTAAACAAATATGAGGTTGGAGAAGATGAAGTCTCTCTCACATCTCCTAATTGCTCAATGCACCCTTATGAGACTCCTTTCTTTGGGCCTATAGCATTTTTCTAGCTACACCCCCAATTTTCAGCTTATTTTTGTCTTTTGTATATTTTTTATTTATTATTTTATTATTATTGCTTTCTTTATTTATTTTTGTTCTTTGTGTTATTTCCTTTAGTTTTTTTTATTCTTTTACCTCTTGCATTAATAGGGTTCCCCCTCCCTTTTATTCTTTCTTTTCCCTTTTTTATTGCTTTATTATTTAGTTTATTTTATTGTATTTTTTAATTGATGCATAATTGTTAATCCAAAAAGACAAAATGACCATTCAAATTAACCTTTCAAAAATACTAAGATAAAAGGTATTTGATCAACATCAAATACATTTTTCGAAATCCCACTAAGCTTTTTTCTTTAATAAGCACCTCATATCATTTCAAACCATTTCATAAACCATTTTCACTAATGCGATAAAACACTCGATCAACATCGAATTTCTCTTCCGCTTTCTCAACTCGTTAAAAATTTTTCCTAAACAAATACAAAAAATGGGTCATTGGAATCACGCATTCCTTGAATCCTTGACGATTTCTCTCGAGGCACACGTCTTGGGTTAGCTTTTTCGTTCACTCTTTTCTTTTCTAAAATACCTAATTACTTGGACGAAAAGAGGGGTCATTGGAGTCTAGCATTCTAATGGAACCTTTGAACAATCTTTTAAATGTCCATTATCCATCAAACAATTTTATGAATACATTGTATTAAAAAGGTATTGTTGGAGTCTAGCATTCCGAGAATACCCCGATTCATTGGTTCCAAGGCTAACATCTTGTTCTTATCTAATATTCGTCATTCACCTAAAAATTGTACAACACATCAACTTTAACTTATTCTCTCGCCCCCCATGTGATCGAAAATCTTTCATAATAGGACATTTGTCTAATCCCTTATAAAGCATACAAACTCGCGCTTAAGCCTCTATCGTGAGTAAGTAAGCCATATTTTACCATTATAATGCGATCTAAACACGTGTTCACCACAACACAACTTTAATCAAACTCTTTTCTCACCCCCGTGCAATTGAAAACCTTTTCACAAACAGACATTATTTACTCCTTTCTAACACGGATACAAACTAGTGCTTAAGCTTCCACCGAGAGTATACAAGTCAATGTTTAAATGTTAGATTGAGACCTAAACACTCGTCCTCTAAAAATAATTAACCAACACTCTTGGCTACCCCGAGATGGCTCGACACAGGCTCGACACAGGCGAGTTTGTTATTATGTGATGAGTAATAGACGTGTCGAAGTACAAAATACTTTCTTCAGAAGGCCAGATGAGGGAATGAGAAGTCATATGAAACCTTTATTCATTAATGGAAAGATTGATAATATTGGAGTAAACAAGATTCTAGTTGATGGTGGAGCAGTTGTTAATTTAATGCCACATTTCAAGCTGAAGAGGATTGGCAAATTTGATACTGACCTAAGGCCACATAACATGGTCTTGTCAAATTATGAAGGGAAGATCAGTAACACTCTGGGGTATATTCAAGTTGACTTGGCAGTTGGATCCGTTACTAGGCCAAATATGTTCATGGTCATAACATCAAAATCCAACTATGACTTACTTTTGGGTCGTGAATGGATACAGGACATATGAGTGGCCGCCTCTTCGCTCCACCAAAGAATTTCGATCTGGCGAGATGACAAAATAATGGAAAACATTGAAGATGACCAAAGCTATTTTAAGGTAGAGGTTAACCATGTCGACAAGCCTCACTTTGACATGAACTTAAAAAACATGGCACCTTGCTACCCAACTGGGTTTGCATACTTGCTTTAAGATAAGTCATTTTCTTCTCTTTATTTGCACCCAACCCATGGATTTAGATGGGATGGAAAGATCATGGGAGATGAAGAGGAATTTAAAGGGGTGATAGGACTCTAACCAACTGGTTAGGGGCACGAAAACAGTTACTATGTCTGAATCCATCACTTTGCAAAAGATTTCAGCTTATATATCCATGAATAGGTTGAAAACGGCCCTTGAGGCCGAAGTCAAATATAGGGTTGTCGAAGCCAATGAAACATAAGTTCATCTTGAGAGGCATGACGTTGATTTTAAACCAGAGCCACCTGATAAGTTACCAGTTGATGTAGCCGGCCAAAGGCTCGATGTCATCTATGATGATGAGCCTTTGGTATTTGAAAAGGATCCAATAGCATCAAATATAAAAATGTTGGCACATGATCCTAGAGAATAAATTCACCTGGGCGACATGGAAGATAAAAGGACAACGTACATTAGTGTCAACCTTAGCCCAAAACTCAGAGTCGAAGTTATCCAATTATTAAAGGAGTACAAAGACTGCTTTGCTTGGGACTACAACGAGATGTCTGGATTGAGCAAGGAACTAGTGGAGTTGAAGCTCCTTATAACGCATGGTAAAAATCCAATCAAGCAGACTCCAGGGTGATTTGTACCAGAAATCCTGTCGAAGATCAAGGAAGAGATCGAAAGGCTTCTGAGGTGTAGGTTCATCAGTACAACCAGGTATGTTGACTGGATTGCTAATATTGTCCTTATTATAAAAAGAATTGACTTTTAGGGTTTGCAATGACTTTAAAGATTTTAATGTTGCGACCCCAAAGGAAGAATACCATAATATGCTCGAAGGATATTCTAGATATAATCAGATTTTCATTGCTGACGAAGACGTGCAAAAAACAATATTTCGATGCCTTAGAGCCTTAGGCACCTACGAGTGGGTAGTAATTCCTTTTGGTTTAAAGAATACAGAGGAAAATTATCAAATAGAAATGAATTCTATCTTTCATGATTTTATTGAGACATTTTTGCAGATTTACTTTGACGATATAGTCGTTAAGTCTGTATCAAGAAGGAGTCACATAAACCATCTTCGACAGTCATTCGAATGAATGAGAAACCATGGTTTAAAAATGAATCCTCTCAAGTGTGCTTTTTGCATGCAGGCAAGGGATTTTTTAGGCCTTGTGGTCCACAAAAAGAGGATTGAAATTAACCAAAATAAGACCAAGGCCATCATGGAGGCGAAAGCGCCATCAACAAAGAAGGAATTGCAGTCATTACTGGGAAAGATAAATTTCTTGAGGAGGTTTATCTCAAATTTAAGCGGCAGGACTCAGGAATTTTCACCCCTCATTCGACTAAAAAAGGAAGGTTTTGAATGGGAGCAGAAGCATCAGGAAGTGTTCGACAAGATTAAAGAATATTCCGTTTGTCCTCCAAATCAGTCAGCTCCTTATAGAAATAAAAGTATGAGGTTATATATTTATGCATCTGTTGTAACCATATGGATCATGGTTTCTTAAGATGATGAGAATGGCGTCGAAATATACATTTATTATCTTAGTCGGGTTCTCAATGATGTAGAGACTAGATATAACATGGTGGAAGATTATGTATGTGTCTGTATTTTTCTTGTACAAGGTTAAAGCAATATATAAAGTTGGTTGATGTTTATATTTCATCTCATTTTGATGTTATTAAATATATGATATCTAATCCAATTATGCACAGTAAAATTGGAAAATGGGCACTTGCCTTGACTGATTACTCTTTCGCTTATATGCCTCTAAAGGCTATGAATGGGCAAGTGGTCGCAAACTTTATAGTTGACCATGCAACTGTCGAAACTCCCTAAAAGTATTTGGAAATTGAGTCTTGGAAATTATATTTGATGGTTCCAGTCATAAAGATGGATCTGGTATAGGAGTTTTGATTATTTGTCCTAAAAAAATTCCAACGTTATTCAGTATAAGATACATGGTCCTTTCTCAAAAAATGAGGCTGAGTATGAAGCTTTGATAGCTGGCCTTGAAATTCTGTTGAAATTGGGGACCACTAGAGTCGAAATAGGTGGAGAGTGTGAATTGGTTGTTAAGTAGATAACTAGAGAGTATAAATGTGTCAAAGAAAATTTGATAATGTATTTCGTAATAGAAAATCGACTATTGTGAAAATTTGAATTTGCAAACATTAGACACATCCCTCGACTCAAGAATCAATAGGCTAATGACTTGGCTCAAATTGCTTCTGGATACAAGGTGTCAAAAGATAAGTTGGAAGATACGATCGAAGTTCAAGGAAGAGTAATGGCAACCAAGTTATCTTCATTAGATTTGGAAATGACGAAGTTGGGCTATGCAGACGAAGAGAATTTTGAGATATTATCCATTGATAACTTGACAGACACAAATTTGAGAAATTTAATAGTGGATTACTTGAAGAACCCAACAGTGTCTGCGGAAAGAAAAACCAAGTATTGTTCATTGAGTTATACTCTTGTGGGAAATGAGTTGTTCAAGAAAACACCTGAATGAGTTTTGCTCAAATGCCTTAGAGAAAATGAGGCATATTTAGTCTTGTCAAATTCACATAGTGGGGCATGTGGGACTCATCAAGTGGGCCACAAAATGAAGTGGTTATTATTTTGACAAGGAATGTATTGGCCTACTATGATGAGGGTTGCATTGAGTTTGCTATAGGGTACCACGAATTCCAAATACGTGCAAGTATTCAACATGTCCCTGCATGTGAATTGCATTTTATAGTAAAGCCTTGGCCCTTCAGAGGATGGGCTCTAGATCTGGTTGGTGAGATTCGACCAGTGTCATCCAAAGGTCAGAGATACATCTTAGTGGGTATCGACTGCTTTACTAAGTGGATTTGGGTCATACCTTTGGTGAATGTTAACCAAGAGGCGATCATTGAATTTATCCAGAGGTATATAATTTATAGGTTTGGCATCCCTGAAACCATTACAATTGATCAAGGATCGGTGTTCACTGGTCGAAAGCTGCGAGAGTTTCCTAAAGAATTGGGGATTAAAGTACTAACATTTACGCCTTACTATGCCTAGGAAAATGGTCAAGTCGAAGCAACGAACAATTTTGTTATTCGATTGATAAAAAAAACATGTGGGGAAGAAACCAAAGAATTAGTGTAAGACATTAGACTAAATATTATGGGATTTTCGAAATTCCCCTAAGGAGGCTACAAACACTACACCTTTTTGGTTGACTTATGGGAATGTCGCAGTTTTACCAGTCGAAGTTTACCTCCAATAAACTAGAGTCCAAAGACAAAGTGAAATCCTGTCTGAGTCTTATTGGAATATGATGTTGGATGAACTAGTTTATTTAGATGAGGAAAGATTGAATGTCGTAGGGTGTTAATACCTTCCCTTTGCATAAATAACCCCCAGACCCTTTTCTCTATTTATTAGTTTTGTTTTAAAACTTCTTTGGGTTTTGTTTGTACTTTTTCCCTTTTCCTTTGGAAATAATAAAAGCGCGGTGACAACTCTTTCTTTGTGAGTTAACTTAATGAATAACTTAATATCAAAAATTTTACCGCTACAACATCCTCTATTGGGGGTGCTTTCAAGAGGCTTTTCCTAGATTTAGATAGGACCGCAAAGATTTCCAAGGATCATTGGTAGGATTTTTCAGTGAACAAGTGTAGGTGAAGGTATATATAACACTAAAGACCAACTTTGGAGAAAAGGAAAATGCTAGAAAAATTAAAGTAAGGTACCTCGTTATAGATGCAACCTTCTTATATAACATTATTATAGGTTCCTCTTTAAACCACTTAGGACCTGCCATATCTACCTTATATATTTGCATGAAGTAGTCACTCTCATATGGGAGAGTTAGGTTTATCTAGGGAGATCAGGAGATTGCCAAGAAGTTCTACATTGATAGCCTGACGTTGAAGAACACTAGGATTATATGGGTGAACACTATATGCATAAAGTTGGGGGCCAAGCCACGATAATAAACTCTTAGGGAGGAAGACATGACCATTCCATTCTAGGTAAGCACGAAGTCAACTAGAGAAGATCTTTGTTAAAAAAAATTAATTGTTTCGGTGTTAAGCAATGTCTTACCTTCATTTACTATTTTTTTATTTAGGTAAGTTATCATCTATGTCATTTGTAAGGTTAAGTTCATGGCATTCTTTGTTTGAAGGGGATCACTCTTGTTACCTATGTTGTCAACGAGGCATAAGGGTTTTTTAATGAGGTCTTTCACATTATTATATAAGTTGGGAATATTGTTACTTTATTTGCAGGAACTGAAGAGTGAAAGAGATCTTACCGAAACCTCCATATAAGACGGCCATATATACTAGATCCTTAACCTGAATCCTTTTCTCCCTTTTGAAGAGATTACACATGTAGGATCCTCACAGAGGAATCCTTTCGGCTCCTAGAGGAGATCACACAAGTTAAATCCTCTTACAGTAATCCTTACTGCCCTTGGGGAAATTTCGTCATCCTCGTTAAGGGATCCTCGCCAAGCCATATTGGGAAGTAAGCCATGTAAATAAGATGCGGGTATGAAAATCTTCACTTAATTAAATCTCAAAAAGGAGAAAATTAATATGAAGCCTCTAAGGGCCTTGGAAAGAAAAATAATTATATAAGCCGTTTAGGAACCATTACAAAAAGCCACTAAAGGCATGAATAAGTAAGCCATCAGCCCATTGGTCCTCTAAAGAGTTCTCTAAGAGAATGACAACTTATGTCACTTTATGATCAGTTAGGGAAACACCACCAGTAGTCGGGAATTCCTCTTCATCCATAAGCTTTCCATCACATACTACCTTGAACAAATCCTTTTGACTCAAGTCTAACCCCGAAGAGAGGAACTCTAGATGTTCCTTCTCCTGCTTAAGGTACTAGTCAGAGGTTTCCACCAGGTCGTCCTTGAGTGCTGACAGTTCCCCCTCAAGTTTATTCAGAGAGTTGAGGCTTCCCTCAAGAGACCCACATAGGTTTTTTTGACCAGTAGCGTAAGCTCGTGCCTCTAGCTCCACCATTTTATGTAGGGTCTTTAAATATTCTCTTTCATCAAGGTCCTCACTTTCTCCTAACGTTGGGAAATGCTCCATTAGGACATTTCATGCTTGGATTTCAATTCACAAATGACTTGATTATACTTCTCCCTCTAGACCCTTTTCATCAGCAGGTGGTTTTCTGTCATCCTCGACAACTCGATGGATGATTTTTCAAGAAAAACCTTGTAATCAATGGGTAAAGTCTCGAGAAAAGGGAGGCGACTCTCAGTAAAATTGATGGAATCAAAAAAATAATATCTCCATAAAGAAAGCTATGGGAAAGAATAATCCTTCGCTGGAATAGACTCCCCATCATCCTTACCTTCTTTAGAAATTGTCAGATACCATCCTTCGAAACAAGTGAAGGACCTTCTCCTTACTTTAGGAATTTAGGGGGGTAGGCATCAGCCATGGCATAGTCATCGACATGAATTTTTCCCTCCAATGTCATTACGTATCCTAGGTGACTCTTAGAGTTATTCTTTGATTAATGTTCAACCATCTTCCTGGCCAAGTACCCCTTCTTCTCAGCTAGCGGAATTTTAGACATTTTGTCTACATGAAAGGTACAAGAAAAATATAAACAATGTAACAAATAAATAAACTTAAAGCAAGAGTTTTTTCTTGACCAAAAACTTACCCAAGTATTCGTCTATTCCACTATCGTGTCTTCGATCTAGCGTGATCAGGGCACGAGAGCTCATAAATTCAAAATCGTTCAATACTTGGACCTTTTCTTTCTCATCTAGTGTAAGGGCATAAAATTTAAAACATATGATGGTCTTTGGGTTACTCGTCTAATAAAAAGATAAGCGATGGGCGCCACTCTCCCCAGTCGTGATCATTGAGGCACAATCTCCCCCTAAACCTTATAACCTATCCTTTCAATCCTTATAAGGGTTTGAGTAGGGCTTTTTCAATTTTATTCCTGGAAGACCGCATAAGGTCACCAAGCCACTTTTGGAATTGACTTTAACGCCTTAAAAAGAAATGAATACCCCGACGGTAGGAAATACTCCCAACCATTGACATATAACTTCAAATGCCTAGACGTTTGGCGTAATTTGAGAAGGATCAATGTTTTCCTTTGCTATAAATCTGGCTTAAAACAACATAAAAGGTATTAAAACCACAAAATGGTGAGTAACAAGGAGATACACGTAGGAGGGATGGGTGGACGAGCCATCTAGGACGACCATGTTGTCCATCTTCCCTCAGAACATGGTTCTAAAATCACATTATCCATATGTCCAGTATTGGAAAGTCTGATTTTCCGTTGAAAAAGAGCTATCCTCTCTACATTAGAATACAAAGATGCAAAGACTTAGGCGTTAAAACATTTAACATTTGTCTCCGTCATCGACTCTTAGTAATAATAACAAGATCAAGATAATCATTATAAAAACTACTAGGGTGGTTACAACTTCACATACCTAATTCACGATGCTGGTGTGTACCCAATCCTTAAACATTTTAAAATCTAATAATTGCCATTAAGAATATATATATATATATATATATATATATATATATATATATATATATGTATATATATATATATAGAGAGAGAGAGAGAGTAAATAACATAATCATACCTACAACCACAATCCAAAACTTGTGAAATGAATTCACTTTGTGCCTATAAGAAATCTTACCTAAATGGATAGAAGTTTGGAAGGATAGAATGAAGAAAAGATTTAATGAGGAAAGCTGAAATTTTATATATGGAGGGAAAGCCCAATCGTAGAGGTAATATACCGCCACCCACTAGGCATCTCAACAGTTAAAAGAAAAGGAAAACATTCCCCACGTTAGAGATACATGTAAGGAGTAAGGCCAAAATTAGATCTTGGGGAAATCAATATTGATCACATTCAGTGTAACACATGTTTTCCCTCAACTATTGCTTGATTTCCCTCAGCTGACTGACATTTGATTTCCCTCAGTTGATTAACATGTAATGATTCACCTCATTGACACCCCGGGTTATACCTCGAATTATATCATGAACCTCTCATTTGGCTTGAAGGACTTTTATTGTAAGTGAGAGGCTCGCTCTAGGCCTTTCAGAGGGATGCATCCATATTAGGATAGGAAAGCTAAACTAAATAACTTATTCTTTTCCAAGCCCTTATGCTTGAGGAGTTGTGTGTTGGTATATTTGCACATGCCCATAAAGGGAAAAATGGGAATGGAAAGGCGTAATGTATCGCCCAAACAACTTCCTAGTTGCCAATTGATTAGTTTGAGCATACATCATTTAGATGAGGCATGAATCATCTTCCATGAGAAATGTGGAAGTGATATGTTCTGGTCCACAATAATCCAAAGTGGGAGTCGAAGGGGAGTATACCATGTTGTCCCAAATAATAGTCCATAACAATGCAGAGTGGACTATATATAACATGGTATACAATTCAGAGGGACAACATGATATATATAACATGGTATACTCCCCTTTGACTCAGATGCTCCTTGGAGAGAATTATATTTCTTAGGAGTTTGGGATCTAGATCCAGAGATTTCTATAAATATAAGAACCCTGAGGTTGAAAGGGGGATCCAATTTGATTACGCAAATATGAGATATATAGAGCTTCTCACCTTCCTGCGTGAGCTAGCTCTAAACCATAGAATAAACCCTAAAATTCTCTAACAGTCCTTAATCATTAAGGATTGCGAAATATTATAATTTTAGCAAATACAAACCTTAAATCATATTTAAGAGTTACGTATTACAAATATCTCAAATTACAAAATAGTTAATAATGTCAAACTAAAAGTATCATGTTATATCGAAAAAAATAGTCATAAAAATCCTAAAAATTTACAAACGGATCTTATCCACTTGATTTTCAATTTTTCTCAATCAACAAAAAGTTAACTCCTAAGTTTTCTCAAGTCTATATTCATTATTGTCTATAGTATAAGAACTTGTTTTGCATAGTACACTAAAAGCATTGGAAACCTACCGAAAACAAAATAATAAAATTTTAAAAATTTGTTTTTGAAAACAAAATAATACAACTTAGCAACAAAGAGTCCAAGTAAAAAGATAAAATTTACAATAAAAAATTGAAAACTACTAAAGTTTTCTCTTTTTCTCCATGACAAAAAGAATATATATATATATATATATATATATATATATATATATATATATATATATATATATATATATATATATATATATATATATATATATATATATAACATGACTCCTAAAATTTAAGAAAAATGTCATTGATGAAAGCAACCACATAATTTCTATTTTATCCTTGATTGTCTCATTAATATATATAGTCATGAATTGATTTCCTCTTTAATAACACAATGTAATTAAGGCAACAGGGCGAAGCGAGAGAGGTTTTAAACATTATCACCTCCGCCCCGTATCTATATATCACTTCATCTCCAAACCCAACCGATGATGATACTGAACACCCACCCTATTACCAATAGGGATGGGTTTCCTCGCATCGATTGTTCCCCAGAAACCAAAATATTTTTATCAAAATAAAATGTGTTAATGTGTTTTTGAATATTCATATTTCATTTCATCATAAAATCAAAAGCTAATAAATTAATTAAATAGTTGATTGAACATAAAATAATCACAAAACTTGAATATTTAAAAATCAGATTCCTAAATATTACATCATAAAAAACATACTAACATAATAAGTGTAAATGGGTAATGAAATTAATAAGTATATTGGTAATTTAATAATTTTCATTCCCCTCCCCTCCTATTCCCTGTCCCAATCGCGTTTTTAAAATTCCGATTCGTCGCCACCGCCCGACTATTAAGGTTTTTCTTTTTAGTATATGACAAAGAGCACATGACATATGACTCCTAAAATATAAGAAAAATGACCTAAGAGCCCTTGGATGAGATGATTGGGGTCTTTTCCAGTTTAACCATAGGTCCTAGATTCGAAACTGGTCATGGGCACGCAACAATGTTAAAACTCGTGAGGGAGAGATTTACCATGTATTATGGTCCTACGCGGCTCGAGGGATTAGTCTTTGCAATTGCGCCCAAATGATACCCAATTCATAAAAAAAATATTAAAAAAATGTATCTGAAAATAAACAATCACATATTATCCTTATTTTATCATTGATTACATCATTAATATATAATTATTAATTATTTGTCTCATTAATAGCATAGTGTAGGTATGACAACAGGACCAGGGAAATTTAAACATTATTAGTCCCCCTCTATCGCATCCATATACTCCTCCACCCCAAACTCGGTTGGGATGATTATTGAGCACTAACCCCATCCATAATGAGGGTAGGTTTCCCCGTCGAGCCCCAACCTCTATAAATCGAAATGTTTTTTATCCAAATAAAAGATATTTATGTATTTCTGAATATTCATATTTTTTTTTTTTAAAATAAAAAAATAGGAATTAAATAGTAAATTCAACATAAATAATCATAAATATTATTTAATTTAAATAATAAATATTAAATTATCAAAATGACATATTCAATAACATTAATAAATTTAATGGTAATATAATAAATTTTTAATGGTCGGGTAGGGGTGGGTCAGGTGCGGGTTGGGTATCAAAACCAGCCCCCACACCCGTCCCACCCTCATTTTTAAAATTTTGATTTTTCGGAGTCACACCTGCTGTTAATTGAATCAATTTTTCCTCATTAAATTTAGAGTTGAGTCTGATCGAAGTCGATTGATTTCCATTTTATTTGATATGCCTATTATAGTGATTTATTTTCAATTCAACAATCGAGTCATTATACAACTAAAAGGCCTATTAGAATAATGTTGATTTTATTTGAATTTTTTTTCAAAAGCTAGCTAGCTAGCTAACTAACTAACTAACTAACTAACTAACTAACTAACTAACTAACTAACTAACTAACTCTCTCTCTCTCTCTCTCTCTCTCTCTCTCTCTCTCTCTCTCTCCTCTCTTCTCTCTCTCTCATCTCTCTCTCCTCTCCTCTCTCTCGTCTCTCTCTCTTCTCTCTCATCTCTCTCTCTCTCTCTCTCTCTCTCTATCTCTCTCTCTCTCTCTCTCTCTCTCTCCTCTCTCTCTCTCTCTCTCTCTCTCTCTCTTCTCTCTCTCTCTCTCTCTCTCTCTCTCTCTCTCTCTCTTCTCTCTCTCTCTCTCTCTCTCTCTCTCTCTCTCTCTCTCTCCTCTCTCTCTCTCTCTCTCTTCTCTCTCTCTCTCTCTCTCTCTCTCTCTCTCTCTCTCTCTCTCTCTCTCTCTCCTCTCTCTCTCTCTCTCTCTCTCTCTCTCTCTCTCTCTCTCTATATTTATTAAATCAAAATATCATCATAACTTTAAATGAACCTTCGTTTGTGCATGCACGAGAATCTCACACTAATGTGCGCGTATATTTATAATGAATCGAATGATTAATTATTGACAATACTAACACTCTTGAGATATATACAACTTTAATGTTTGTTTTACAATTTCCAATGGTTTTTAGTTATATAGTGGTAATATTATACTTTTCAATCAATTATTTTTTTACGTGTCTTCCTTCCCGGCTAGCTATATATAGAGTCTCCTTCAATTCTTTTGGTACATGCAAATGGCTCCTCTAATGAATTCAAACACTTCAACTCTTGTACTTCACCCTTCATCACAAGCAGAGGAGCCCAAAAAAGAAAATATGCTTTCTATATTTGACTCAAATATGATTCAAAAACAAGTAAACATACCAAAAGAGTTCATTTGGCCATCTATAGACTTAGTTAACACAACCCAAGAAGAACTAAAAGAACCTCTCATAGACCTAAGTATCATGAAAGCTGGTGATGAAAAAGCTATTGCAAGTGCCGCCGAGCTTGTTAGAAAAGCATGCTTGAACCATGGATTTTTTCAAGTGATAAATCATGGTGTTGAACAAGATCTTATCAATGATGCTTATTGTGAAGTTGATTCCATTTTCAAGCAACCTATTAGCAAGAAGTTGAGTGCTAAGAGGGTAGCTGGTGGAATCTCTGGATACTCCGGTGCTCATGCAGATAGATACTCTTCTAAATTACCATGGAAAGAGACATTTTCTTTTGTATACAATCATCATCAAAATAGCTCCAACCCTCAGATTGTGAACTACTTCAAATCCGTCTTAGGTGAAGAGTTTCAAAACACAGGGTAAGGTTGACATTAATTCATTTTAATATGCATGGTCCACTTTTGTCACATTATTTTGTTGGAACTGACCCACTATAACTCCTTAGCCAAAATTTCTTAACTAAAAAGATATAAATATCTAATTGCTAAGTATGTGACTAAGTTGGTAAAAAACTCGAATTTGAAATCAGATTCACAATCACACATTTTCCATGTTGATGTTCGTTGGATCAAGATGATACAATTCAAATTTATTATATTTTTCTTTATTTTTAATATTTAAATAGATATAAAAATATTTAAATTATTTAATCATGATTCAACAATCAAAAATATATAAAAAATATACTTCATGCATAAATGCGTCATAACATTAAGGAAACATATGAGTAAGATGACTAAGTTTAGATGTTAGTAAAAACTAACTCTTCAAAAAAGCGATGATCTTTGTTCTCTATGAATAAATATTTATTTATAGTTATAACACAAACGTTTATCATATAAATTGTTTATATAAAGAAGTGTTTATGGATGAGTTATTTTTATAATAAAAATAAATTTTTTTTTATATAAGTTATGAACTATATTTATAAGAAATTTAAGCCTTGTTTACTTTAAGTATTTTTTATCATGATTTTTATAAAATACATTTGAAATTTATTTTCAATTTTATTTTATAAACATATTATATAAAAATGAAACTAATTATATTTAAAGTAAAAAAGCCTTAGAGAATTTATAAAATAAATAGAAAATAACTTATAAATATTTATAGAAATTGCCAATTGTGTGACTAAATTGGTAATATTTTAATATTTAATTTTCGTTCTTTTCTTCTAATGATATACTATCTATCAATGGATAATGGATGATCTACACATCTTTCCTCTTATAGTCAATACTAAATTTATTTGATTAGCATTTCACATCTTGTCAATCTCATGTATTCATGTAATCAGCATATTTATAGTTGTTTGACTGAAATTAAATAGTATAAAAAATATCAAATTTTAGTTTTATTATCTTTATTAAGACATCTACAATTTTCATATAAGTAGAGATATCTAAGACGAACTATAATAGATAACCTCACGATTTTTTTATAAAATTATAATAATAAGATTCTCTATACACATATATCACGACACGACGGTTAAATAAAACCTCTTACAAAAATTCACAACTCAACTAAAAAAATTAATTTTAACTTTTTATACCAGCTTCAAAAAATTTGAGATTTCTCTGTCCACACAGCAAGTACTAGAACAAGAACAAACAACTATATTAGCTGATAGGATATGCTGCAATTATTGGAAGTCAAATGAACTATACAATGTACATGGTTTTTGACTTTATCTTTATGATGTGATAGATTGGTGTATGAAAAGTACTGTGAAGCAATGAATGAATTAGCTTTAGTAATTATGGAGCTATTGGCCATTAGTTTGGGGATAGATCGTTTGCATTATAGAAGATTTTTTCAAGATGGTGACTCAATAATGAGGTGTAACTATTATCCACCTTGCAAAAGTTCAGGTCTCACCTTTGGTACAGGCCCTCACTCTGACCCTACTTCATTAACTATTCTTCATCAAGATCAAGTTGGAGGATTACAAGTTTTTGCAAATCACAAATGGCTTTCTGTTCGCCCTAGATCTGATGCCTTAGTCATAAACATAGGTGATACTTTCATGGTAAGTAAACTTATTTATAAATATTATCTTTAAATAAATATAAATATTATCTTTATAAATATTTAGTTGACATTAATATTGGTTTTTTGTATGGATATTCAGGCGTTATCAAATGGGAGATACAAGAGTTGTCTGCATAGAGCATTGGTGAACAAATATAGAGTAAGGAAATCATTGGTTTTCTTTGTGTGTCCAAGAGAAGACAAGGTTGTGAAACCATTAGAAAGTTTATTAAGCAAAAACGAAGCAAGAAAGTACCCTGATTTCACATGGGCTAGTTTGTTTGAGTTCACACAGAAACACTACAGAGCTGATGTTGCTACGCTTCAAAGCTTCTTTCAGTGGCATTCCTCTTCCAACTTATTATGAATCATGATGATTTCAATTTTTTTAATGTTGCTATTATTGTTAATTTACTTCACTGTTTCCTCTGCATAAGTGGCACCCCACAAATTATTAACGTGCTATAATTATCATGTGTATATCTGAAAGCTAGTGATGTGATTATATAAATGTTTCTGTTTGGTATGATTGGTTTTTGTGCACAGACTAGCTTGCAACTACATACTAGAATGTGATGTACAAATGTATGAGATTGAAATTCACTTTTCTTTCTTTTGTCTCTAATCATGCTAAAAATTCATTCGAACTAAATCAAACAGTATTAATTTACCAAAATCAAACCAAACTAAATCATGTTCAAAATTCATTCGAATCAAACCAAACAGTTTTAATTTACTAAGAACTGAAGTGAACCAAAACTATTGGTTTGGTATACTGTTTCAAAATTCTGAACTGTACCAAACCGTTATAAGACATTTTTTTGTAAAACGAACCATTTGTTAAAGAACCAAACGTTAAACATTTTTTGAATTAAAAAAATTTTAAAATTTGGTTTTAGTATTTTTCATTTTCAGTTTTGTTTCGGTTCAGTTTCAATTTCGAATCCATTTACTTAGCCTATGATTCGGTTCTAGAATTGTTTATGCAATATGGTTCGGTTCACTAACCAAACATAATGGTTCAGTTATTTTAACTTCAGTTCGAACAGTCCTATCCCTATCTATATTGATGAGGCCAAACAGAAGAAACGACATCTTAGTGGGATCAACAAAATGTATGAAGAGTATACACATATTATATATTTATTTTAAACTTAATACCATTTTTGATCCCTTATCTTTAACTCGAAGTCCATTTTGGTGACTTGCTTTTTAAAAAGACCAATTTGATCATTTGTCTTTTGAGAGTGTGTCATGTTTGTCCTTTATGTTTGATCTGTTAGTCAAAGTTAAATTAAATAGACACGTCAGATACGCACGACACTGATGTGGAGATTAAGTAGCTGACGTGGAGAGTAATGTAAAATGGAATGGCTAAGGGAAATTTGTTTCAACTCATCATAAGAATTGGAAATCAAAAGGCGATTGAAGGCGAAATCCTGGCAAACAAAATAAGGCAAATTCGAAGGAGACAACGATTGAAGGCGAAATCATAATTGAAGGAGACAAGAATTGAAGGCAATTTGGTAATCAAAGGATTCAAGGAATGAAGACGAAAATGAAGGTAGCGAAACAATTATTTGGGAAACACAAGTGTGAAGACGCCATTGAAGAGTCAATGCTGACAATAATTAGTATCTATTTTCTTGGTTATCTAGTTCAGATTTTAGAATTTTAGGGTTTCAATGTTATCTGGTGTTCATGCAAAAATGTACTCTTATCTTTTTATTATTTAGGGTATCCATTTTAGGGATATCCTGACTTTCGCCCCTTAGTAAATTATCATTTTCGGGTTTAGGGGTATCCTAATTTTCGCCCCCTTTTCTAATTTATAAATTTAGTGGACTTAGGTAGAAATGGTTGAGTACAAAATGATGACTAGAAAATGGTTGAGTAAGAGGATTCAAAATTCCTTATAAAATAATCCCAGGATGAAGATTAAGGATATGAAGGAAAAGGCACAAAGAAAATGGAATGTAGAAGACAAAGACAATTAGGGTTAAATTTGCAGATAGGGACATTGTTCATTCCTAGGGGAAGAATTTATGATTATTGTCATGAAATCCTATGAACAACTAATGGGTCAATAGGCAAGTTAAATTTCCAGCTTCTCCAAGAACGAATTGATGATAGAAGGCCTCATTTTAGAAGATTGTGCATATGTTATGTTGCATGTAAGGAGAGTTTTATGTTGTGTGGGCATGTCATTGGTCTTGATGGATGCTTTTTAAAGGTTCTTTGTGGAGGGAAGATTGTGGCTATAATTGCTAGAGATCCTAATGACTAGATGCTTCCAATAGCTTTTGTTGCTGTGGAGGGGAAACAAAAGCTAGTTGGACATGGTTTTTAGAGCTTCTGATTGATGATCTTGGAGGTAGGAATTATTGTCTTTCCTACACATTCATTTATGATCAACAAAAGGTATGTTGTATTTGTGTCAAATTTTCATGTCTTTTATTTATAACATATTTGTGTTATGCCTACTAACTAATATTTGTATTGTATGGTCTATTACTTGTAATCGATGAGCTACTACCTAATGTTGAGCGAAGTTTTTATGTGAGACACTGGTATAACAACTTTAGGAAGAAATATTCTAAAAAGTTGTTGAAATTTTTTTTATATGAAATACTGCCAAATAAACTTATCCACAAGCACGGGAAAGAGAAATTATTGAAAAGGTATTTGTGTATAATGTTGTGTGCCAAATGAGACTATACTGGGGTATATTTATCTTCATATGAGTGATATACAATATAATTTATACACGAATCAATTATAATTTATACCTCTTAATTATAATTGACTAGTATTGATACATATTGATGGTAATTGATACACGAATCAATTATAATTTATACACCTTAATTATAATTAATTCTTAACAGTTCCCCTTAATATGGATCATATATGTGATATAAGTCGAGCTTGTTATAAACGTGATTCACTCGAGAACTCCTAAGAGACTTAGTGAACATAGCAGCCAATTGATCTTCCGATTAGACAAAATATATGGTGATTTCTCCTAAAAGTACATTTTCCCTTACATAATGATAGTTTATTTATATGTGTTTGGTACGTTCATGGAAAACCAGATTAGATGCAATGTGGAGTTCCGCTTGATTATCACATATGCATTTTTTGGCCTGAAGATCTCTCAACCCAAGCTCTTAGAGAAATTTTTTAAGCCATGCAAGCACCTTTGAGGTTGCTGCCATAACACGATATTCAACTTAAGCACTAGTCAGTGAAATTCTATTTTTTTTTCTTGCTTCTTTATGATATAACATTACCTCTAATAAGAGCATAATATCCAGAAGTGGGTCTCTTATCCTACGGTGATCCGACCCAGTTTGCGTCTGAATAAAAAATGATTTTAGCATCACGCTTATGTTCATATAATAGTCATATTCTTGGTGAATTATTTAGATATCTAAGAATTTTAATGACTTCACCCCAATGAATATTACAAGGAGCATTCAGAAACTGGTTCACAATGATCACCGCAAATGAAATATTTTGTTTTGTAACTGTAAGATAGTTCCCACAAGCTGTTGATATCTTCCCGTGTGTTTCAATGACTCCCTCTGACCCGGAAGAAGCTTGGAGTTTGAGATCCATGGGAGTATAAATAGGACTATAATCAAGCATATTGGATTCACTGAGGATGTCTAATGCAAACTTGTGTTGGTTGATTGCAATTCCTGATGAGGATTGGGAAACTTCAATGCCTAAAAAGTATTTGAGTGAACCCAAGTCTTTTGTTTGAAGTTTTTTGAAATGATGAGTTTTGAGACACTAGATAACCTATGTATCGTCTCCAATGATAAGAATGTCATCAACATAGTCCACAAGAAAGATGCACTGACTGGTAGAGGAATGAAGGAAGAAAACAGAGTGATCTTCTTCACATCTAGTCATACCAAACTGTATCAAGTCAAAACTGAAGTGACTAAGCCAAGCACGTGGGGACTGTTTCGGCCTATAAAGAGAAAGACGAAGCCGACAAACAAGTATAGAATTTCCAGGAACACTAAAGCCTAAAGGCTGGTCTATATGAACTTCCTCCTCTAATTCTCCATGTAAAAGGCTCTTTTAATGTCCAACTATTGAAGCCACCAATGCTTAATGAATTTGTTGCAAGAAAGAGGTATACTAAACTGATATTTGCCACCAGAGAAAAAGTGTCACCATAATTAAGACTAAATATATGTGTGTATCCTTTGGCTAGAAAATGAGCTTTGAAACGATCGATCTGACCATTTTTTCCAACTTTCAGTGTATAAACCCATCGACATCCCACTAAAGTTTTGTCTAGAGTTAAAGTAACAAGATCCCAATTGTTATTTGAATTCTATGCATCCATTTCGTCTACCATCACCTGATGCCAATTGGGACCAGTCGTAGCTTCACCTATAGACTAAGGAATAAACATAAAATCTAGAGCATAAACAAAAGAGACATAGGGAGTAGAGAGACATTCATAATTTAAAACACCTGTATATTTAGGATTAGGATGATGAGATTGAATATCCTTTTGTAATGCTATTGGAAGGTCAAGTTCAGGTGACATATCTAGAGGAGCACTTTGAGAAGAATATGGTGTTAGTGGATCAATACTATCTTTTACCTATGATGAATGATGTGTTCATCGTTAGTAGACATGTAATGGATGTGTAAGGGCTGCAATGGGTGTGGGGATGATAGAAGGGATATCTCAAACATCTGAAGTACAACTCTCATTGAGTGACACTGAGGGAGAGAAGAATGGAGAAGTTTCAAAGAATGTGACATCAGATGATACAATGTATCGTTGAAATCGGGGACAAAAAACAATATCCTTTGTGTATACATGAGTAGCCTAGAAAACTACATTTGAGAGATTTGGCAGAAAGTTTATCTTTACCTTGATTGAGGTCATGAATGAAGCATGTGCAACCAAAGACACAAATAGGAAGGGGGTAAATATCATATTGTGGGTTCAAGATAGAGTATGAAATCTGATCTTGAAGGACCGATGAAGGCATTCAATTGATAAGGTGGCAAGTTGTGATAAGAGCATCACCCTAAAAACGAGAAAGGATATTGTGGCGAAGTAAAATATCTTGTGCAATTTTAATTAAATGACGATTCTTTCGTTCAACAACATCGTTTTGTTGAGGTGTGTAAACACGTGATGATTGATGAATAATTATTTATGATGTTAAAAAATACTGAAATTGGGATGACCTATATTCACGAGATTTATCGGTGTGTAAACTTTTAATGGAAATGTCAAACTATTTTTTAATTTCGGCAAAAATTATTGGAATATATGGAAAACATCTGAATGTTTTTTCATTAAAAATAACCAAGTAAATCATGAAAAATCATTGATGGAAGTTACAAAGTAATAATATCCTAAAGTTGACTTGACAAGACTAGGGCCCCAAATATCATAATGAACTAAAGCAAAAGGTGATGCAACACTTTTATTTACTCTTTGACAATAGGTGTGACAATTATATTTTCGTAATTGACACGAATGACACTCAAATGAGGAAAGCTTAGAAAAACTTGGAACTAAAATACACATTTTATTAAGGATATGGTGACCCAAGAGTTGATGTGTAAGACTTTGAGAAGCAATAGAAGCACATGCCACTGGTCATATCTGGTCTGAAACCATTCAGCCTCTGTCAACTTGGCTTCCATCAAGACACACAATGATGTAATCTCAACCTCCACGGGGAGCACAACATTCATGTCATGAACAAGAGAGAAAGGGGTTGCCCTTGTTGAAGTGGGGATGGATGGACGGTACCCATGCAAAGCAAATGGGAGCATCTCATGCCAACCTTTGTATGTCACAACCATCTTCTGAATGATCTTCTTAATGTTCTTGTTCGCAGCTTCGACAACCCCGTTCATCTTGGGTCTGTAGGGAGAAGAATTATGGTGTGCAATCTTGAAGTCTTTGCAAAGAGCTTCCACCATATTATTATTCAAGTTCAATCCATTATCAGTAATGATCTTACTTCGAACACCATAACGGCATATAATCTTCTTCTTGATAAACCTTACAAAAACTAGCTTGGCCACATTCGCATACGATGTCGCTTCAACCCACTTTATGAAGTAATCAATAGCCACCAAAATGAAATGATGTCCGTTCAAAGCTTTGGGCTCAATCATGCCAATCATATCAATTTCCCATGTGGAAAAGGGCCATGGAGAGGAAATGACATTCAACAGTGTCAGAGGAACATGGATTTTATCCGCATAAATTTGACACTTGTGGCATTTTTTCACAAACTTGCAACAGTCAGATTCCATTGTTAGCCTATAGTAACCTTCCCTCAACATCTTATTTTCCATAGCATGTCCATTGGAATGAGTACCAAAGGAACCTTCATGGAGTTCAGTCATCAACATGTCTTCTTCGTATCTATCCATGCATCTGAGCAAACCATATCGAAGTTTCTCTTATAAAGCACATCACCATTCAGGTAGAAATTTCATGTTAATCTTATCAAAGTCTTCTTATCTTTCAAAGATGCCCCAGACGGGTAAATCTGACTTTGGAGGAAACATTTGATATCATAATACTATGTCTTTTCATCTTTTACTTCTTCAATAACAAACACATGAGTCGACCTATCAAGACGCATCGCGGTCAAATTAGGAACTTCATTCCAAAAATTCACCATAATCATGGAAGCCAAGGTTGCAAAAGCATCTGCCATCCGGTTTTCATCTCGAGGGATATGATGAAACTTAACCTTTGTAAAAAAGTTGATATCCTCCTTGCATAATCTCTATATGGTATCAAATCGAGTTGATTCATCTCCCACTCACCTTTGATCTGATTCACAACCAAAGTTAAATCTCCATAAATGTCAAGATATTTAATCCTGAGATCAATGGCCTCTTCAAGCCCAATAATGCAAGCTTTATACTCAGTCATATTGTTTGTACACTTGAAGGTCAATCTAGCTGTAAACGGAAAATGAGTGCCTTGAGGAGTAATAATCATTGCCCCAATGCTATTACCATACGAATTGACAACTCCATCAAATACCATGCCCCAACAGGAACCAGATTCTGGCCCTTCTTCAAGCAATGGTTCATCACAATCTTTCATCTTCAAGTACATAATCTCTTTGTCAGGAAATTCATACTGCGCTGACTGGTAATTTTCACTAGGTTGGTGGCTAAATGGTCAACCAAGACACTACCTTTAATAGCTTTTTGAGATCGGTATTCAATATCATACTTTGATAACAACATCTTTTAACGGGCGATCCTCCCAGTAAAAGCAGGCTTCTAAAAAATATACTTAATTGGATCCATTTTGGATATCAGCCAAGTCGTATGATTCAACATATATTGGCTCAGACGCTTAGTAGCCCAAGCCAATGTGCAACATGTCTTCTCAAGCACAGAATACCGAGTATCATAGTCGGTGAACTTCTTGCTGAGGTACTAAATTGCATATTCTTTCTTTCCAGATTCATCTTGCTGACCAAGAACACAACCCATACTTTGATCAAGCATAGTCAAATACATGATCAAGGGTTTTCCTTCAACAGGAGGAGACAAAATCGGAGGCTCAAGCAGATATTCTTTGATACTATCAAAAGCTTTCCGGAAATCTTCGGTTCAATCATAAGACTGGTCTTTCTGAAGAAGCTTGAATATTGGCATACAAGTGGCAGTCATTTGCGATATAAATATTGAGATATAATTCAAGTGGCCGAGAAAACCTCTGACTTGTTTCTCAGTTTTGGACGCAAGAATCTCTTGTATTACTTTGACATTGGTAGGATCAACTTTAATACCCTTCTCGCTGACAATGAAGCCCAACAACTTACCAGAACGAACACCAAAAGTACACTTATTGAGATTCAAGCGGAGTTTATATTTCCTCAAATGCTAGAATAGTTTCAACAAATGCTCAACATGCTCTTCTTCATTACTTGATTTAGCAATCATGTCATCAACATAGACTTCAATCTCTTTATGAATCATATCATGAAAAAAGAGTGGCCATAGCTCTCTGGTACGTTGCACCAGCATTCTTTAAAGCGAAAGGCATCACTCTATAACAGATTGTTCCCCATGGTGTAATGAATGTGGTCTTATCCATATCTTCAGGAGCCATTTTGATCTGATTATAACTGAAAAATCCGTCCATAAACAAAAAGACTTTGAATTTATCTGTATTGTCTACCAACATATCAATGTGTGGCAGAGGAAAATCATCTTTCGGACTGACTTTATTAAAATCTCTATAATCAACACATATACAGACTTTTTGATCTTTTTTAGGAACATGCACAATATTGGCCACCCATTACGGATACTCGGAGGTAACAAGAAAACCAACATCAATTTCCTTCTGCACTTCCTCTTTAATCTTTATTGCCAAATCAGGATGAGTTTTCCTCAACTTCTGCTTGAATGACGGGCATTCTGGCTTCAAAGGAAATCTATGCTCCACAATCTCAGAATCCAAACCAAGCATATCTTGATAGAACCAATCAAACACATCAAAATAATCATGAAGAAGATCAATCAACCCCTTCTTAGCTTCTGGACACAGTTGAGACCCAATCTTGACTTCCTTCACATCATCTTCGGAACCCAAGTTAACCAATTCAATTTGCTCTTCAAATGTATGAATGACTTTTTCCTCATGCTCAAGCAAACGAGATAACTCATCAGATACTTCTTCATCATTATTCTCTTCTCCAGCTTCAAACACAAGAAAATTAAAGTTTGAAGAGGGAGTAAGATCATTACATTCAATGGATTTGAGAACCAACCTGCATAATGACTTGATATTTTGATTTTAGAGAAGTGGGGTGCAAAAAAAAATATTATGCAGATGGAAAGATTATTATTTATTTATGCTTTTTGTGATTACCATTTTCATAAAAAAGTAAAAAGTAAAAAATAAAACATCATAGATATGGATGAATAAGATTGTATTTCATTGATGATAATAAGGAAAATTCCCAACAATGTTCACTTCTCCTTTAGGCATAGGAGAAGGATTTTTTCTTAAAATAATGAAAACAAATTACTTAGAACGGTGCATAACAATAGGAACATCAACATCGATCTAGTTGTTGCAAGTCTGGTTGTAAGCCACAAAGTTCGCGCAAGCCTCGTCTTCATCACTGTCTTTGATAATTGCAGCTGAGTGTTGATCATCCTCATGAATAAACCCTCAACTGCGGAAAACTGGTTGCATAACTTTGACATTGGCGTTGAATGGCCCTTGTTGAAATCTCAGCCCTACTCAGTTCTTTTTTTCAATGACTTCTATAATGTGGCCCCACTTATCGGTGTTGCCCGTCTGGATAGCCTCTTGTGCATCCTTCAAAAACGACATTCGTGCCCCAGTCCTCTTCAATTCATCAAAAACAGACAAAGCTTGGAACGACTTCCCAACTTTCTCCTCAACATCAACATAAGTAAAGGATGACAAATGGCTTAGCAATAATGCCTTCTCTCCACCAACAATGACAAGCTTTTCGTTCTTCATAAATTTCAGCTTTTGGTGCAGAGTAGACGTTACAGCTCCAGCTTCGTGGATCCATGGCCTTCCTAACAAACAGTTGTAGGCCAGGTGAATATCCATTACCTGAAACATAATTTGGAAATCACTCAGACCTATCTTAACCGGAAGGTCCACTTCTCCAATGACAGTTTTACGAGAACCGTCAAACGCTTTAACAACCACGCCACTAAACCTCACCGGGGTGCCTTGATAGGAGAGTCTTGCTAGATTTGATTTCGGCAACACATTCAATAACGAACCAGTGTCAACCAAAACATTGGACCAAGCGTCCTCCTTGCATTTCATCGAAATATGGAGCGCCAAATTACGATTTATGCCTTCCTTAGGAAGCTCTTCATCACAGAAGCTGAGATTGTTACAAGAAGTGATGTTGGTAATAATGTGGTTAAATTGATCCACAGTCACATCGTGCTCCACATAAGCTTGTTCCAATACCCTCCGCAAGGCTTCTCTGTGTGCCTCAGAATTCATCATTATTGACAGCACATAAATTTTTTACGGTGTTTGAAGAAACTGCTTCTCCACGTTAAATTCACTCCTCTTAATTAGGTATAACATCCTATCATCATCATTAGTCTTCAACTTCTTGGATCAGCTGTAGGAAACTCTGCCTTCTTATCTACTAACATATCTTCCATAACTTTTGGAAACACCTGACTGAACACACGGCCGCTACGGGTCACCTTCGCTATATCCGCAATATTCACCACTGAATCTGCAACAAGAAGAGGAACCTCTTAGCCATTCTCTATCATGGTGGCATTATACTTGTATGGCACAGCTTTATCGGATGCATAGGGGACATGGCCTGTTAATCGTATAACCAACGACGATACCGATCTGTTGACGTTATTGTTGTTTCTACTATCATATTAAATAACTACCCGCTTAGGGGTCTTGAACACTGGCACAATGGTGTTCAAATAATTTCCCACATACCTCGACTGTTGAACCTGAATAACATTCTCATCCGCCAACCTCTGAATATCTCTTTTGACAATTACACAACCACGAGGATTCACACTACAAATAACACAACCATCATGGTCATGTTCACAATGGCCCACCATGCACAAATATTTGTGAATCTCCACTAGGGACCTACGTATAAGACACACATCTAATACTCTGAAGTTCCTCGGACATTCATTTACCATATTCACTAAGGCGTTACCATGAGGAGGCAACGGGTTGGATTTGAGATTCGGCACTCTGTCCTCAAAGGACACCATACCATTTTTGACAAGTTTCTGAACTTCATATTTCAGCGGATAATAATTCTCAATATCATGACTAGGAGCTCCCTGGTGAAAATCACAATGAAGATCAGGTTTGATACACCATGGTGGTGGCTCGTGAATTTGTGAATGGTTCCTTGGCTGGATAAGATTCTTTACTACCAAGGACGGATATAGCTCTACATATGTCATAGGAATAGGGTCAAAAGAGACCTTCTTTTTCTCATAGTTTTGCTGATGATTGTTGTTGTAGTAGTTGGTACGTTGTTACGGTTTTTGTTGATGTTGTTATTGAATTAGAACTGATTGATTAGTTGAATTGTTGGAAAAAACTGGAATCACTGATGATACTCGGTGCTGATGCTGACGGGATTGAGAACTTTTCCTCACATGAGGCCTCCTCTGCCTCCCTGCTGATATCGCATTAGTTTCTCCTTCCTTCTTCTTGGAGAAGCTACCACCATACTTCTTTCTTGTTGACGTTTCATCTTTAGATAAACATCCTTCACGGACTCCTTACTCTAGTCTCATCCCCATGTTTACCATCTCAGTAAAATCATTGGGGATACTTGCGACCATACGTTCATAATAAAATAAACTTAGCGTTTTCAAGAAAATCTTGGTCATCTCTTCTTCTTCCAAAGGCGGACTAATATGGGTAGCTAACTCCCTCTATCTTTGAGCATATTCTTTGGATGTCTCCTTGTCCTTCTGAGACATTGACCTCAACATATCTCTATCTGGCACCATATCTACATTGTACTTATACTGCTTGATGAATGCTTTACCCAAGTCATTGAAAGTACGAATGCTAGCACTGTTCATGCCAATATACCATCTAAGGGCAGCTCCAGTCAGACTATCCTGGAAGTAGTGAATAAGCAGTTGATCATTATCAATTTGAGTAGACATCTTTCTGGCATACATGAAGAGATGACTCAACAGAAATGTATTCCCTTTGTACTTTTCAAAGTCTGGGACCTTGAAATTCACCGGAATTTTGACGTTGGGAACTAAGAACAGTTCATCAGCACTCTTGCCAAATAAATTTGTTCCTCTCAGATTCTTCAATTCCTTGCGCAACTCAAGAAACTGATCCTTCATTTCATACATCTTCTCATATACATCTGGACCTTTAGACGACTCAAAATGGTAAATGGTTTCCTCGACACAAGGAAGAGTATGAACAATAGGAGGAGGTACTCATAGGACCAGGCTAGATGACAACAAAGAAGCAAATGTAGGTGCGTACCCTTCAGGAACAAAATTTGGTGGCATTCCCCACGGGAATCCATCAGGCATAGAAGAACAGACTGGCTGGAAGCAACAATAGGTACAGATGACAAGGCAATCTTTGAAATGATAGTCCTATGAGGAGGAGGAGTTGCAGGAGGCGACGACGGTTGGTTCTGAGCAGCTACCACAAATTCCATTAGTGTCGTGAGTCTGGAGATCTCATCCTTTAGCTCTCTATTTTCTTGCTCTAGATGCTCCAATTTTTTTCAGTCGATTAGCTTGGGTGTTATAGTGATGAGTTAGCTTGGCTGATACACAGAAGAAGAACTGATAAGACACCTGGCGGAAGAAACCTGTTATGCAAATGATGCATGAAATGCAATGTTTTTTATTTTTTTAATTTCAAGGAGCATATGAAGTCTTATTTACAATTATAATAATAACCAATGATAATAATAATTCAATTGACCATAAAGTCTCTTTTTATTCATAAAATTTGGAAAGATTACACTGACTATAATTTCAGAAACCAAAATACAAATACAAGAGAAAAGGAAACTATCATCCTAACAATCCCTAGCAACTACATTAGATGATCTGGATAAGATGGTGTATTTTTTTGCGGATGCGTCGAATCTCGGACTCAAAGGATGTCTTCATCTGACCCTTCTCGAGGACAAGCTGATCAATAATCTTCTTCCAAGCTCCGGAAGGCTAAGGAATGCTAGAGGAAAATAAATCCTTTGGCTCTCTATGTCTCTTCACTGCACGCTCCTCAAGAATCTCAATAAGTGCATCTTTGTCTTTCGACTCAAGCTGCAACTCCTCATGCTTTCAGTTCAAAGTATGGAACCTCTCTTCCCACAAGTCTTTCTCTTGTTTCATCTTGGCGAGTGCATATTCCAACTCCTCTACATCTTGGTTAGGGAGAGTTGATGCCTTAGCCACAACCATAGACATAGGTTTTTCACAAGCGTATGACATCTTGAACTCCAAAAATCTCATCTTCACCCAAATAGTGTAAGCTTCCAAAGCTACACTATTGTATGGACCAAGCTCGAATCTTCCTTTCATATGCACATTATGCCAAGTACATACCATTCTACTCTTCAGAAGTTGGGGATCTTTACCCTCCTGATAGAATAGACCCTCTAACTGAACGTTATTAGGTTTATCTCTCAAGGGGAACCCAAGTTGACGACGGGCCAAAGAAGGGTTATAGTTGATTCTTCCTTGCGTACCAATGAGAGGCACGTTAGAGAAATCACCACAACTGTCAATAATATCCAAGCTACCCAATGCATAATAATACCAAACAATATCATCATTAGTGAGAGACATAAGTCTCTAAGACCACCGTAGACATTGTCGGTTCTCCAAAAAAGTAGGCATTTGAGGCAAGTGTGAAATAAACCACTTCTACAGGTGAGGAATGCAACACACAATAGTCACACCACCTTTAGAGTTCCTCAAATGAAAACAGAAGTACATGTCACCCAACAGAGTAGGAATAGGATTCCCAATCAAGAAAATTTTAATGGCGTTAACATCAACAAATCTATCAATGTTAGGGAACAAAGCTAGACCATAGATGAACAATACCAAGATAGCTTTAAAAGCGTCCATGCTACTGGCTTGAGAAAAAACAGTAGCTTTACCAACGAGGAACTAAGACGTCAACCCAAGAATACCTCCTTTCTTCACCAAATGAGCATCAATCTCAGATTTCTCTAGAAAAAGAGCTTTGGCTATGACATTCTGGGAATCTCCTCCAATCCACCGAAAGGTACTTTGTTAGATACGGGCATACCCAAGAGATAGGCATACTCCTCCAACATGGGCACAAGCTGATAATCAGGAAAATTGAAGCACCGATAGAAAGGGTCATAGAACTGAACCAAAACACTTAGCAGTCCTTCAACCACATTAGTAGATAATACAGATAAGAGTTTCCCATGACGTTGTTTAAAGTACAAGGGATCTAATATAACGGATTACAATTTCCTTAGCTCTTCTAAATCAGGACATCTGAAATTGTACTTCTTAGTGTTCCTTCGTCCATATTCCATGATCTGAAAATTATTTGCAAATAAGACGTTAGTTTCCTTGAAATTTATTTTTCTGTGATGAATGTTATGATGTGTATGCTATTTACCAATAATTTCTGACAAACATCCGCTAGTCCTCCAATAGTATGAATCTTGGTAACTTACAGGATCGACTAGATTGATCCTAGGACATGTGTCTCAAGAACTAATGTTATGGTGATTTGACTCATGATTAAGTTTGTTTTTGGTTTAGGAGTGGTAAAAAGTGTTTCGACAATAACTTTAAACGGAATTTATGACTTTATAGACAAAGAGTAAATGGCAGTAACTCTGTAAAAAAGGGCTTTTTTAAGATAACAAAAGTAATTGGTGTAATACCTCAAAATTTGCCCCCCTCATTCATGCATTCATTTTTAGGTCATTTAACATTTCATATTGCATTTCATCATGTCAATCAGAATTAGATCCAAGAAGCTTGAATATCATCCAAGACACTTTGTGGGTCCTATCTGGGTGATCAGTCAACACAAGGGAATGGCTTGAGATACTTCCAACATGTTCAAATGGGGTCTATTCATCAGTCAAAACGTTAATCTTGAAGGAGCAAAAATTTCTTGAACTGTCATGCTCGCTAGGCGAAGCCCACGCGTTTTGAAAATAAAAAAATAAAAATAAAAATAAAAAAAACGAAAATCAAAACGATAAAAAAAATGAAATAAATAAATAAAATATAACAGAAAAAATCTTGGACTTGGACCTCTCATTTGAGCCCACAAAGCCACGAAAATCAGGTTATAAATTCCAGACTTCCATCTCCCAAAAATCCCTGACCTAACGAGAGAAGAGAAATACCGAGAGAGATTCTAACTAATTCAGAGCAACCTCCAGAGACTGAAGGGAACTCATCTGCAAAGAACCAATTCCCTCTCATATAAACCCTAAGATTGTTCTGTAAAGCCAACGGTGCAATTCAATTTCAATCGATCCTCCCCAATCAGGTATGCCCTATTTCCACTACTTTATACTTTCAACCTGAAATTTCTGAATGTATGAGGTATTATGGGTGAATTTGGAAGAGTGGGTATCGTTAGGATCCTTGCCCCCTGACTTTGAATTTTGATACCCTTTTGATGCATGTGTTTGACAAGAGGTTTAGGCCTCCTACACTTGGTTGCTTTTTGTGAGCTCTTTTTGTGAATTTTAATGGCATGATTCATGTGGTTACATTCTGATTTGGGGCCACTCTTGATTGCACCCCATCTTGTCACTCTAACCTGTTTGTTGAGTTTTTTGTGAGGGCTCACATGACTCCTGAAAGGATAGCTTGCTTGGCATTCCACTTTATTTGTGGGATACCATTTGGAGATTTATTCTGATTACCTGTATTGACTTGCTTTCTTTGATGGTGCCAGCTCGAGAGATCTCTGGGTTTCTTATTTCTTTAGCTGTTATTACTTCGGATCTTTATCCGTGTGGTAGATCTCTTGATCCTTTATCTTTCCCGCATTTTACCGCTTTCTTAGCTGGAAGACCTCAATAGGAGGCAATGTTTTCTTTTGTTTGTTTACTTTTGTGCCCAAAGAGCTCCAAGAAGAGGCATCAGTGCTAAAGACCTTTCTGAAGAGGCAATTGACGGATAAAAGGGATTAGTAATCAATCCCCCGTTATTCAGTGTGTCGTTCTTTAAGCTCACACTACGTGTCGATGCTTCAGAACAAAAGCCCAAGATCTTTTGTCCGGCCAGTCAGTGGAGAGGGTTCCATCTTTCTGAACCCCCAGGCTTTGTCATGAGCTCACCCTGTCCAGGGTTAAGAGCTGTGAGGTCTTATCCTCATTACCCTTTTGATCTGCTCACCCTAACGTTCAATGTCAGTGGTTAAGAGCCCATTTGATTACCCTTCCATGGCTTGTTTGTCGAGGTTGATATGACCCCTCTTGACTAAAGCCCTACCCATGTATGTTTGAGCCCCTCGTTGGCGCGTTTACTTTATGCATGTTCGTTTTGTATGGTGTGATCGTCTCCCCCATAGGATTGCTAGGCTTCGTATAGTCTCTCGTTTGCATGTCAATTAAGGTAGCATTGTTCCTTCATCTAGGACTTCCTTTTTTGCATGAGCATTCCTAAAACACAAACAAACTCATTGATTTTTCTTCTCCTAAGAACATGTTAACTCCTTCTACTACAGGCGAGTAAGTCTCCAAAGGTCGAGCATCTGGTAGATTGCGTAGTAACGTCGTTCACCTAAAAAACACAAAACAAACCCCTAGGTCAGCCGAACTACGGCTTGCTCTGATTCTCATTCCAGATGAGATACGTAGGCATAAGACGCGATGTCTTAGAGAGCACACTCCTCTTTAACCCATAGATAGCCGAGCTACAAAGACTCTGATTCTCATATTCAGATGAGATACGTATGCAGTGGATGCGACATCCGTGCGAGTCATTTTCTTTTGACCCCTCTTTTAGTCAATAGTACATTAGATAAACCCACACCCTTTAGACAAGAACAACAAGAGTGGATCCCGTAGAGTACTACGGATGCGTAGGGGTGCTAATACCTTCCCTTCGTATAATCGACTCCCGAACCCAAGATTTGGTTGCGAGACCTTGTCTTTTCCTTTCCTTTTTCCAGGTTTACTTCGAGCTTTTCCTTTCCCTCCTTTGGGATGAATAACGCGCGGTGGCGACTCTTCTGTCATTTCTTCTCTCGCCGATTTTTTTTTCGCATCTCCTTTTTCAGGTTGCGACAGCTGGCGACTCTGCTGGGGACCCTGGTTTCCCTGAGCGAGTCCCTCCTAGCTTTTGTAGGTTGTTTGTTTATTGGATGTTAATTCTTTTGTACAATTATTTATTTTTCAGCATTTACCTGCTTCATTGCATTGTGTACATATCACTGTTGTATCTGTTGGCTCTGTGTAACACCCCAAAATTTGCCCTCCTCATTCTTGCATTCATTTAACATTTCATATTGCATTTCATCATGTCAATCAGAATTAGATCCGAAAAAAAAACGAAAAAAAAAAAATGAAAAAAAAAAATAATATTATTTTTTACAAAAAAATTAAATAAATAAAAATAATAATAAAAAAATAAATAAAATATAATAAAATTTTTTGGACTTGGGTCTCTCTCATTTGAGCCCACAAAACCATGAAATTCAGTCTATAAATACCAAGGCTTCACTTGAGAAAAAGGAGGAGAAGCAAAATACCCTGAGGTTTCCTTGAAACAAAACCCTTGACAAAACCTGGAGAGAAACCTGACAGAGAACTCAGAGTAACCCCCAGGCAGCTCTGAAAAATTCAATCTGACTCACACACTTTCATTGCCTTGCAAACTCAGCCGTGCCATTTGATTTCAACCGGTCTCTCCCATCAGGTTTGCCTCATTCCCATGATTTTATGCTCTTAATTTGGATCATCTGAATGTATGAGGTATGATGGATGAATTTCATTATGTTTTTGCCCACGGGTTTAATTATGCATGAATGGGTGAAACCTATGCCTTGAATGTTTAATCACATGATTTCTGAAATGTATGCCACAGGGTTTGAGGTTTCTGAAACCATAATGTTATTCATGAAAAAAATGCTTATCGTGTTTCACTAACCCTTTTGTTGAGTTTTTGTGAGGGCTCACAGACTCTTGCAGAGATGGTTTGCGTGGTTTTCCCACTTTATTTGTGGGATACCCCCTGGAGGTTCATTCCGATTACCTGTACTGACTCACTTTTCTTTGATGGCATTAGCTTGGGAGGTCCCTGGGCTTCTTACTCCTTTAATTGCTGTTACTTCGGATCTTCATCCGTGTGGTACTTTTACCTCTTTTCCGCATTTTATCGCTTTCTTAGCTGGAAGACCTCGATAGGAGGCATTTGTTTTCTTTTGTTTATTTACTTTTGAGCCCCTTGTTGGCACATTTACTTTATACATGTTTGTTTTGTATGTGTTCGTATCCCTGCAGGTAGCGCGGTTCCTTCATCAAGGACTGCCTTTTTGCCCTTGAGCATCCCAAACCCTAAAACCCAAAGCAACACGTTAACTCCTTCTACTACAGGCGAGTAAGTCTCCAAATGTCGAGCATCCGGTAGATTGCGTAGTGACGTCGTTCGTCCAAAACCCAATTCATAACCCCATAGTTAGCCGAACTACGGCTTGCTCTGATTCTCAGGCCAAATGAGATACGTAGGCATAAGACGCGATGTCTTAGCGAGCACACATCCCCCCAACCTATAGGTAGCCGAGCTACGAAAACTCTGATTCTCATATTCATGTGTTGTGTATGCCGGCAGAGGCAGGAGTAAAGGACGCCCTAATTATTATCAAGATCAAGTGGCCGCAGTCACTATTCCAACACCTGTTCCTCAACCGTAATATCATCCACAACAACAACCCAGGTACAACAATCAACAACAAGGAGGTAATCCGGGTCAGCAGAGACACTATCAACAACGTCCAAGGCAGACAGACTGGGTCATCGAGCCAATCCCAATGCCTTATTCAGTATTACTTCCCAAGCTGATTGACATGAATCTGGTTACGTTGAGAACTCTGGCCCCACCAATCGATCCCAATAATTTGCCTAGAGGTTATGATGTCAACGCCAGATGCGCTTTTCACTCCAACGCACCTGGCCATACTACAGATAATTGCAAGGCTCTCCAGTTAAAGGTACAAGATTTGAGAGATGCCCAGGCTATCAATTTTGCTCCGGTGCCTAATGTTATCCAGAACCCGATGCCGGCTCACGGCGGGCAGAGGATTAATGCTTTTGATAGTGGGGAAACTTTGAATTTGGTTTCTGATGTGACTAAGGTGAAGACTTCGCTATCGGTGGTTAAAGACCGACTTCTGAAAGGACAGATTTTCCCAGGCTGTGGGGAAGAATGCAGAAATTGTCAAGCTGCCGAAAACGGATGTGACAGTTTGAGAAGGGGTATTCAGCAGCTGATAGATGAAGGTTGTCTTCAGTTCGATCAGGCCCGTCCGGTGAAGAATGATGTATCGACGGTGACGTTTTATTTCACTCCTGAAGAAATATATGTTCCCGAGAGACTCGCTCCGACAACAATATATTTCCCAGAAAGTACAGAACCAGCAGCGGTGAACATCGAAAGTTCAGCACCAGTCGCAATTTACTCTGACAGCCCTCAACCGACTTTGGTTGGTCCAATCACCATCACGGTACCAGGACCTGTTCCGTATGAGAAAGACAGTGCTATCCCGTGGCACTATGGGGCTGATATCTACTGCCAGGGGCAGAAAGTTAACGAAGAAGACATTGACATTGGTAGCTCCGCTGTAGACAATGTTGGAGGGGTTGGTGGATTCACTCGCAGTGGACGCCTATTTGCACCATCAACATTACGCGCGAATACTGAAGCCGAGGCAGCTGCCAAGGCTAAAGGGAAACAGGTATCCACCGAAGAGGTTACTACTGAGGAAGATCCTCCTAAGACCGCATTCGAGAAGGAAGTGGATGAGTTTATGAGGATTATCAAGAAAAGTGACTACAAGGTAGTCGACCAGCTAAATCAGACACCCTCAAAGATCTCCATTCTCTCACTATTGCTGTGCTCTGAGGCGCACAGAGCATCCTTGTTGAAAGTACTGAATATGGCCTATGTTCCACCGGAGATAACTGTTAACCAGCTGGAGTCGGTAGTTTCCAATGTAAACGCTAGCCGGGGGCAAGAATCACAACAAAGCCTTGCATATCACAATGGAGTGCAAAGGGGTGGTGCTTTCCCATGTTTTGGTTGATACAGGCTCTTCTCTGAATGTTCTTCCAAAGAAAGCCTTAATGAAGTTGGATTGCGATGGCATCATCCTGAGGCCAAGTAACTTAGTTGTGAGGGCTTTTGATGGCTCTAAGAGAGCTGTTTTTGGCGAAGTTGAGTTTCCAGTTAAGATTGGACCGCAGGTATTCAAGAGTACCTTTTATGTGATGGATATCTAGCCTGCCTATAGCTGTCTGCTAGGTCGGCCTTGGTTCATGTTGCCGGTGCTGTTACTTCTACCCTCCGCCAGAAGCTCAAATATGAACTAGAAGGTCAGGTCGTCACTGTCTGTGGTGAAGAGGATATTTTTGTTAGCCACCTGTCTACATTTAAGTATGTAGAGATGGATGGCGAGATACGTGAGATGCTGTGTCAGGGCTTCGAAACTACAAACATCAATGAGGTCGCACCCGAAACTGTCTTTTCACCTGAGTTTGAGAAGGTCGGGACTTCTATCTCTTCATACAAGCAAGCTGTCGAAGTGGTTAAAGCTGGTAATGCCCAAGGCTGGGGCAAATTTGTGGAGCCAGTCATCAAAGAAGACAAGTTTGGATTGGGGTATGCTCCGGGATCTCAGAAGAATGAAACCGGTACTCTCTCCAGTGGGGGTTTGGTTTCTCCCGACATCGTCAATGCTGCAGATGAAGACAAGGCTGACAGCGACTGTGACTTAGATAGCTGGATTCGCCCGTGTGTCCCGGGAGAAAAGCTCGACAATTGGTTGTCTGAAAAAACCGTCCGGGTTACTCTACTGAAAGAGTGATTTTTATTGTTTTCCTTTATTACATGCATAATAAAGTCTTACACTTTGCCCAAGGTGTAACGGCTCATTTGTAGGGCCACCCATTTAGTTACATTTCGCAATTATTTTTATCATCAATAAAGGACGGCTTTTGCAAACAATTTTGTGTTCTCTTTCTCTCAGTTTTTTTTTCTACTTTTACAAAAAAAAATGGCAATGTTTCTTTTTTCGTTTTTCCTTTCTTTCAAAAAAAAATCTCATTCTAAGGTAAAGCATGATCCTCCATCATGCAGAGCCGACCACTCGGATCTCACTGCTAACGACACTGCTATGGCCAAGTATGACTTCGACAATCCTATCTATCAAGCCGAAGAAGGGGTTGAGGAAGATTGTGAATTGCCTGAAGGGTTAGCCAGATTGTTGAAACAGGAGGACCGAGCTATTACACCTTATCAGGAGGTGGTTGAGACCATCAACGTTGGTACCGAAGACGACAAGAAAGAGATCAAGATCGGGGCCAGTCTACAGGCCGAGAGGAAAGACCGTTGATCATGTACTTGACTGTGTTAGAAAGGTCAATGGGTTGTGTGCTCGGTCAGCATGACGAGTCAGGTCGAAAAGAGCATGCAATATACTACCTTAGCAAAAGTTTACCGACTGTGAATAAAGATACTCATTGCTCGAGAAAACTTGCCGCGCTTTGGCATGGGCTGCTCGGCGACTAAGACAGTATATGTTGACTCACACGACTCTATTGATATCAAAAATGGATCCAGTCAAGTATATTTTTGAAAAGCCATCACTTACCGGAAAGGTTACTAGGTGACAAATGATACTGACAGAGTATGACATCCAATACACTTCACAAAAGCCATCAAGGGAAGTGTCTTGTCAGACTATCTTGCAGAGCAATCGATTGATGATTACCAACCTATGAGGTTTGACTTTCCTGATGAGGACATCATGTTTCTCAAATCGAAAGATTGAGAGGAACCACTCCCGGAGGAGGGGCCTGACCCTGAATCCAAATGGGTTATGATGTTTGATGGGGCGGTCCACGTCAATGGTCGCGGAGTTGGTATAGTGTTGATCACACCGGAAGAGGGTTCATATGCCATTTGGTGCCAGAATAACTTTTCCCTGCACCAACAATGAAGCCGAATACGAAGCTTGTATCCTAAGACTTGAGGAAACCGTCAATATACAGATTAAAACCCTGGATGTATACGGGGATTCAGCTTTGGTCATCAATCAAACCAACGGGAAATGGTATACACCTCAGCCTCATCTGGTTCCTTACAGAGACTACACGAGAAGATTGTTAACTTTCTTTTGAAGAAAACCAATTTGTTGATGCTGTGTTTACCTTGTCTTCGATGATTAAGGTGCTATGCTGGAACTACGTACCCAGAATTGACGTATCTCGGTCAGAGACGAATGAAGAAAGCATTTGGTCAGAAAGTGCGCCCTCGGGGGTATCAAGTCGGTGAACTGGTACTCAAAAGATTTCTTCCTCCCAACATAAATCACAGGGGCAAATGGACACCAAACTATGAGGGTCCGTACGTGGTTAAAAGGATTTTCTATGGAGGAGCTTTGATGCTAACAACCATGGATGGCGAAGGATTCCCGTCCCCTGTCAACTCAGACGCAGTTAAAAAATACTTCGCGTAAAATAGACCCGCTGGACGATAAAAAGAATAGTCCAGGCAAAAAAAAGGGGCATCCCGACGAACCAAAAAAAAAAGAGAGGTTCGGGCAAAAATTAGGGATATAAAAAAAGAGTACACCCGGTGAGTCGAAAACCCAAAAGGGCGGCTCAGGCAAAAATGGGTATCCCGATGGATTGAAAACCCGAAAAGGGGGCGATCCAGGCAAAAGTTAGGGAATAAGTGAATGACTGTGATCTGAGTTCATCAGTGTTATATCACCGTTTCATTCAATCCGGCAATCTTCGAAGGTTAAAGATCGACTAATCATCCACTTCAGAAAGCAAGATGAGCAGAGCATCTTGAGGACATACGAGCCATAGTAGAGTCGAAACTCGGTGGGACCCCGTTTCCACATTGCCATTAGGATAGTTCTCTTTTTATAGCGATCACCTCTTTTCAGGGATCAGCTTCCTGATACCCTCGCCTATTCCTGGCACAAATTTTCTCCCCATTAAGAGTCGAATAATTCAGTTAAAGAGCCTCTTTATTTTTCATTTATCAGTTTGTTTGCAAAAATGTCCGAATTTTTGATAAAACATATTGCATATGAACATAATGGTGGCTTTTGCAGATGATGTGCACAGGAAAACATTTAAAATTGCTTTGAATGTGCTTAATCCCGAACGGTGAATTCAAACCGAGTAATTCCCCCGAGGCATACGTGTATTTTTGGTTGCAGGTCACAGGAACCGGATGCCAAGTCATGAATCCTCATCCCCAAGCGGTTGACAAAGTCTCTCCTCAGCAGAGCATGTTCCCCAACAGAGTTGACAGTATCCAGACTGTCTATCCCCAGTAGAGTTGACAGTATCCAGACTGTATATCCCCAGCGGAGTTGACAGTGTCAGACTGTATCTTCCTAGCAACAGCGGAGTGGTTGCATACCCAACAGATGAGAGGGTGGTGTTCCCAGTGTTCATCTCATTCCCCAGCAGATTATTTTTAACAGATTTGTTAATCCCCAGCTTGAGGGCGATTAGCAAGTTCATATCCCCAGCAAAGGTCGTTTCCTACAAAATTTCCCCAGGAAGTGTTTTTCCCACAGACTCTCCTCACAGAGCCTCGCCGAGAAAAGTTTCCATAGTTGATACTCCCCCCGCAAGGTCAACTTTTCAAGCAGCCAATTTATTTTTGGTGGCTCATTGGTCCCGGCAGACGGATCATTCCCCACAGAGCATTCAAGGATTGATACAGCGATCTGTTCCCTACCGGAGTTTGCTTCCCCAAGCAGATTTCTTTTTACACCATGCATAACATTTGCATTTGCATGCATATCATATCAAGCATACACATAAGCTGATAAACAGGTTCTTCCAAGCAGACTGAAGAATTACTTTACAACCAAGGTCATGAGATCCAGCCAGAGGATCAAGCGTGAGTGATCCAGCCTGAGGGTCGTTTTAAAGATTCAGCCTGAGAATCGTTTTCCAGTGATCCAGCCTGAGGGTCATTTTGAAGATTCAGCCTGAGAATCGTTTTCCAGTGATCTAGCCTGAGGGTCATTTCAAAGATTCAGCCTGAGAATCGTGTTCCAGTGATCCAGCCTGAGGGTCATTTCGAAGATTCAGCCTGAGAATCGTGTTCCAGTAATCCAGCCTAAGGCTCAATTTGAAGATTCCCCAGTGAAGTCGCCTACAAGCTTTATTTCCCCAGCAAGCCCAAGTCTAATTGAGGATTCGTTACAACATGTTCTAGCCCAAAGAATATGTACGAAGCCCAAAAGTGGAATATTCTCAAAGCTGCATATCTAATATGAAGGTTGGGTGTAGATTTCAAAAGAGGGTCAACCAGCGCATGCCTCAGATGCGGGATTCTAATGATGGGAATTTATCATCAAAACAATCCAGATCTAGCCAGAAGATCGAAGTCAGGTCTAGCCCGAAGACCGGAAATAGATTCAGCCAGAGAATCGAAACAATTCAGATCTAGCCAGAAGATCGAAGTAGATTCAGCCAGAGAATCAAAGAAAATAGATTCAGCCAGAGAATCGAAACAAAGGAGATCTAGCCAGAAGATCGAAGAAGATCTAGCCAGAAGATCGAAGTCAGGTCTAGCCCGAAGACCGGAAATAGATTCAGCCAGAGAATCGAAATAATTCAGATCTAGCCAGAAGATCGAAGTAGATTCAGCCAGAGAATCAAAGGAAATAGATTCAGCCAGAGAATCGAAACGAAGGAGATCTAGCCAGAAGATCGAAGAAGATCTAGCCAGAAGATCAAAATCGTATCCAGCCCGAGGATCAAAATTAATATCCAGCCAGAGGATCGAAACTCCAGATTAAGCCAGAGGATCGGAAGAAAAATAAACAGCACGGTGTATTTCCGCGTTTTTGTGGTGTTCTCGGAGCGCAAATTTTCGGTCTATCTTTGGTATTCAATCACAGCTCACCCCGTTTGTCTGATAAGCTGTTCGCTTTCATCCTACTCGGTTTAGCTGATGATTGAATAGGGGCAGCTGTAACACCCTAAAATTTGCCCTCCTCATTCATGCATTCATTTAGCATTTCATATTGCATTTCATCATGTCAATCAGAATTAGATCCGAAAAAAAAAAAACGAAAAAAAAAAACGAAAAATAAAAACGAAAAAAAAAAACGAAAAAAAAAAATATAATTTTTTACAAAAAAAATAAATAAATAAAAATAATAATAAAAAAAATAAATAAAATATAATAAAAAAATTTGGACTTGGGTCTCTCTCATTTGAGTCCACAAAACCATGAAATTCAGTCTATAAATACCAAGGCTTCACTTGAGAAAAAGGAGGAGAAGCAAAATACCCTGAGGTTTCGTTGAAACAAAACCCTTGACAAAACCTGGAGAGAAACCTGACAGAGAACTCAGAGTAACCCCCAGGCAGCTCTGAAAAATTCAATCTGACTCACACACTTTCATTGCCTTGCAAACCCAGCCGTGCCATTTGATTTCAACCGGTCTCTCCCATCAGGTTTGCCTCATTCCCATGATTTTATGCTCTTAATTTGGATCATCTGAATGTATGAGGTATGATGGATGAATTTCATTATGTTTTTGCCCACGGGTTTAATTATGCATGAATGGGTGAAACCTATGCCTTGAATGTTTAATCACATGATTTCTGAAATGTATGCCACATGGTTTGAGGTTTCTGAAACCATAATGTTATTCATGAAAAAAATGCTTATCGTGTTTCACTAACCCTTTTGTTGAGTTTTTGTGAGGGCTCACAGACTCTTACAGAGATGGTTTGCGTGGTTTTCCCACTTTATTTGTGGGATACCCCCTGGAGGTTCATTCCGATTACCTATACTGACTCACTTTTCTTTGATGGCATTAGCTTGGGAGGTCCCTGGGCTTCTTACTCCTTTAATTGCTGTTACTTCGGATCTTCATCCGTGTGGTACTTTTACCTCTTTTCCGCATTTTATCGCTTTCTTAGCTGGAAGACCTCGATAGGAGGCATTTGTTTTCTTTTGTTTATTTACTTCTGAGCCCTTTGTTGGCACATTTACTTTATACATGTTTGTTTTGTATGTGTTCGTATCCCTGCAGGTAGCGCGGTTCCTTCATCAAGGACTGCCTTTTTTCCCTTGAGCATCCCAACCCTAAAACCCAAAGCAACACGTTAACTCCTTCTACTACAGGCGAGTAAGTCTCCAAAGGTCGAGCATCCGGTAGATTGCGTAGTGACGTCGTTCGTCCAAAACCCAATCCATAACCCCATAGTTAGCCGAACTACGGCTTGCTCTGATTCTTAGGCCAGATGAGATACGTAGGCATAAGACGCGATGTCTTAGCGAGCACACATCCCCCTAACCCATAGGTAGCCGAGCTACGAAGACTCTGATTCTCATATTCAGATGAGATACGTATGCAGTGGATGCGACATCCGCGCGAGTCATTTTCATTTAACCCCTTTTTTTTTGGCAAACAGCACAAGATAAACCCCACACCCTTTAGACGAAAACTACAAAAGTGGATCCCGTAGAGTACTACGGATGCGTAGGGGTGCTAATACCTTCCCTTCGCATAACCGACTCTCGAACCCAAGATTTGGTTGCGAGCCCCCGTCTTGTCCTTTCCTTTTTCAGGTTTACTTCGAGCGTTTCCTTTCCCTCCTTTGGGATGAATAACGCACGGTGACGACTCTTCTGTCATTTTCTTTCGCCGGTTGTTTTTTCGCGCACTGTATTTTTCAGGTTGCGACAGCTGGCGACTCTGCTGGGGACTAAGAAGTTGACCTCTTGTTGGTCCATCTTCCCTAAGCGAGTCCCTCCTAGCTTGTGTGATTTCTTGTTTATTGGGTGTTCATGCTTTTGTACATTTATTTGCTTACCTGCTTGCATGCATCTGTTGTATCTATTGGATCTGTTTGTTTGTTTGTTGGGATGGGATGTTCTATGAGAGATAAGCCCATTACCCAGGCTTGAGTGTACACACAGGTTTTAGAGTGGATGATCATGAGGCTTGCGTGGCATGTTGCTACGTTAAGTCGTTCGTGAAGAACCACACCCAGACGAGGTTTCTTTTGGATATATTATGTCCTACGGATGTTCCATAACGACATGGTGTTCCTTTAGAAATTGTCGACTCTGGTGACCATTTCCCGAGAACTCAGTCGAGGCCTCTCCTCCGAGATGTGATTGTGTTAGCTCTGGTGGGCGCATTCTCGCTGATCAACCCGAGGACCCCGAGACTGGGAACTTGCTTTAGGATGTCCTGTTGAGGGGAGTCAGTGGAGGTCTTTTATCCCGTAATAATGCCAAACCTTCAGTGGTAAACGTATTATTCGCGACTGAAGGGCTGAAGCTGACGAACTTCTGTTCTTAGAACCTACCAGTGAGGGGTGGGCTAAATTCAGGAAACCTTAACCTCCAACCAACCCGGTTTTCTGGAGCAGAGTTTTGGTCTTGTATTATATTCCTCAGTGAATTTCTCTCCAGGCAGTGCAACCTGACAGATGTTCAAGTGGATCCATCAATTCTGATTGACATGCCTTTGCATTGCATAACATCATCTGCATATTTGCATCCAACATCTCATGCTTATTCATTTGCAGGGTATTCCCTTTCAAAACGGGGGTGCCTTAAAACTGAACAAGCAGTGCATCGCATACCATGCATATTAACCCTTGTCTGTTTTGCAGGTGTCACCGCAGTGTCTAATGTTTGTTCCCTGTATCAGGCAGTTATTGGTCCCAAGCGAGTCCGCAGGTACCCGACAAAGGAAAATCGTCCACAGCTAGCGATGGACCAAGTACAGAAAGAGCTGGCTGATATGCGTGAAAGAATGGATCAGTTCATGACATTGATGACTGGTATGGCAGAAGGCCAAGTGAAGCTGAGGGAATTGGTTGAGCAACCGAGACCCGATCCGGAGGTGGAGATACCAAATGCTGAGGGAAACCCTGGTAACCATGGGAACGCTGATAACCCTGTGAACACTGGAAACGCGGGTAACGCAAATGCTGATGGAAACCCGGGTAATGTTGGCAACACAGGGAATGTTGGAAATGGTATTGGCGGAAGGTACAATGTGAATCAAGGAATTTGGATTAACGGGCACCCCGTTACTGAAGATTATCAGTATGATCAATTTTCTTTGCACGACGAGGCCCTCGAGACCACTCGCCGTATGGATGAGCTTGCTGAGAAGCTCAAATCTTTGGAGTCTCAAAATTCCTTAGGCTTTGATGTCACAAATCTTGGTCTGGTTCAGGGAGTAAGGATTCCTCACAAGTTCAAACCCCCTACTTTTGAGAAATACAACGGGGCTTCTTGCCCACGCACTCATCTCCAATCTTATTTGGGAAGGTTGGGAGCTCACATGGAAGATGAAAAGCTGTGGATGTACTATTTTGAAGACAGTCTAACTGGAGCTTCTCGTGAATGGTATTCTCATTTGTCTCGTACTACCATCAAGAGCTGGAAAGACTTGGCAGAGGCTTTTATCAAGCAATATCAATACAACTTGGACATGGCTCCAAATCGGACCTTGTTGCAAGGCATGTCTCCGACTGCCAAGGAAACCTTTAGAGAGTATGCTCAGCGTTGGAGACACATTGCTGCGTCCGTCCAACCCCCTATGTCCGAAAGGGAGATGACGGACATGTTCATGAACACTCTTCAAGGAAATTATATTGAGAGATTGGCTGCTTTCCCGTCAACCAGCTTTGCAGAGATAGTAATTGTTGGAGAAAGAATCGAGAGTCTGTTGAAGATGGGCCGAATTCAAGACAATAGTGCTTCCAACTCATCCGGTCCCAATAGACCGTTTGCTGGTAACGGTCAGTGAAGAAAAGAAGGCGAGGCAAGCGTTGTGTATGCCGGCAGAGGCAGGAGTAAAGGACGCCCTAATTATTATCAAGATCAAGTGGCCGCAGTCACTATTCCAACACCTGTTCCTCAACCGCAATATCATCCGCAACAACAACCCAGGTACAACAATCAACAACAAGGAGGTAATCCGGGTCAGCAGAGACACTATCAACAACGTCCAAGGCAGACGGACCGGGTCATCGAGCCAATCCCAATGCCTTATTCAGTATTACTTCCCAAGCTGATTGACATGAATCTGGTTACGTTGAGAACTCTGGCCCCACCAATCGATCCCAATAATTTGCCTAGAGGTTATGATGTCAACGCCAGATGTGCTTTTCACTCCAACGCATCTGGCCATACTACAGATAATTGCAAGGCTCTCCAGTTAAAGGTACAAGATTTGAGAGATGCCCAGGCTATCAATTTTGCTCCGGTGCCTAATGTTATCCAGAACCCGATGCCGGCTCACGGCGGGCAGAGGATTAATGCTTTTGATAGTGGGGAAACTTTGAATTTGGTTTCTGATGTGACTAAGGTGAAAACTTCGCTATCGGTGGTTAAAGACCGACTTCTGAAAGGACAGATTTTCCCGGGCTGTGGGGAAGAATGCAGAAATTGTCAAGCTGCCGAAAACGGATGTGACAGTTTGAGAAGGGGTATTCAGCAGCTGATAGATGAATGTTGTCTTCAGTTCGATCAGGCCCGTCCGGTGAAGAATGATGTATCGACGGTGACGTTTTATTTCACTCCTGAAGAAATATATGTTCCCGAGAGACTCGCTCCGACAACAATATATTTCCCAGAAAGTACAGAACCAGCAGCGGTGAACATCGAAAGTTCAGCACCAGTCGCAATTTACTCTGACAGCCCTCAACCGACTTTGGTTGGTCCAATCACCATCACGGTACCAGGACCTGTTCCGTATGAGAAAGACAGTGCTATCCCGTGGCACTATGGGGCTGATATCTACTGCCAGGGGCAGAAAGTTAACGAAGAAGACATTGACATTGGTAGCTCCGCTGTAGACAATGTTGGAGGGGTTGGTGGCTTCACTCGCAGTGGACGCCTATTTGCACCATCAACATTACGCGCGAATACTGAAGCCGAGGCAGCTGCCAAGGCTAAAGGGAAACAGGTATCCACCAAAGAGGTTACTACTGAGGAAGATCCTCCTAAGACCGCATTCGAGAAGGAAGTGGATGAGTTTATGAGGATTATCAAGAAAAGTGACTACAAGGTAGTCGACCAGCTAAATCAGACACCCTCAAAGATCTCCATTCTCTCACTATTGCTGTGCTCTGAGGCGCACAGAGCAGCCTTGTTGAAAGTACTGAATATGGCCTATGTTCCACCGGAGATAACTGTTAACCAGCTGGAGTCGGTAGTTTCCAATGTAAACGCTAGCCGGGGGCTAGGGTTCACCGATAATGACCTGACACCTGAGGGCAAGAATCACAACAAAGCCTTGCATATCACAATGGAGTGCAAAGGGGTGGTGCTTTCCCATGTTTTGGTTGATACATGCTCTTCTCTGAATGTTCTTCCAAAGAAAGCCTTAATGAAGTTGGATTGCGATGGCATCATCCTGAGGCCAAGTAACTTAGTTGTGAGGGCTTTTGATGGCTCTAAGAGAGCTGTTTTTGGCGAAGTTGAGTTGCCAGTTAAGATTGGACCGCAGTTATTCAAGAGTACCTTTTATGTGATGGATATCCAGCCTGCCTATAGCTGTCTGCTAGGCCGGCCTTGGATTCATGTTGCCGGTGCTGTTACTTCTACCCTCCACCAGAAGCTCAAATATGAACTAGAAGGTCAGGTCGTCACTGTCTGTGGTGAAGAGGATATTTTTGTTAGCCACCTGTCTACATTTAAGTATGTAGAGATGGATGGAGAGATGCATGAGATGCTGTGTCAGGGCTTCGAAACTACAAACATCAATGAGGTCGCGCCCGAAACTGTCTTTTCACCTGAGTTTGAGAAGGTCGGGACTTCTATCTCTTCATACAAGCAAGCTGTCGAAGTGGTTAAAGCTGGTAATGCCCAAGGCTAGGGCAAATTTGTGGAGCCAGTCATCAAAGAAGACAAGTTTGGATTGGGGTATGCTCCGGGATCTCAGAAGAATGAAACCGGTACTCTCTCCAGCGGGGGTTTGGTTTCTCCCCACATCGTCAATGCTGCAGATGAAGACAAGGCTGACAGCGACTGTGACTTAGATAGCTGGATTCGCCCGTGTGTCCCGGGAGAAAAGCTCGACAATTGGTCGTCTGAAAAAATCGTCCGGGTTACTCTACTGAAAGAGTGATTTTTATTGTTTTCCTTTATTACATGCATAATAAAGTCTTACACTTTGCCCAAGGTGTAACGGCTCATTTGTAGGGCCACCCATTTAGTTACATTTCGCAATTATTTTTATCATCAATAAAGGACGGCTTTTGCAAACAATTTTGTGTTCTCTTTCTTTCAGTTTTTTTTTCTACTTTTACAAAAAAAAATGGCAATGTTTCTTTTTTCGTTTTTCCTTTCTTTCAAAAAAAAAATCTCTCATTCTAAGGTAAAGCATGATCCTCCATCATGCAGAGCCGACCACTCGGATCTCACTGCTAACGACACTGCTATGGCCAAGTATGACTTCGACAATCCTATCTATCAAGCCGAAGAAGGGGTTGAGAAAGATTGTGAATTGCCTGAAGGGTTAGCCAGATTGTTGAAACAGGAGGACCGAGCTATTACACCTTATCAGGAGGTGGTTGAGACCATCAATGTTGGTACCGAAGACGACAAGAAAGAGATCAAGATCGGGGCCAGTCTACAGGCCGAGAGGAAAGACCGTTGATCATGTACTTGACTGTGTTAGAAAGGTCAATGGGTTGTGTGCTCGGTCAGCATGACGAGTCAGGTCGAAAAGAGCATGCAATATACTACCTTAGCAAAAGTTTACCGACTGTGAACAAAGATACTCATTGCTCGAGAAAACTTGCCGCGCTTTGGCATGGGCTGCTCGGCGACTAAGACAGTATATGTTGACTCACACGACTCTATTGATATCAAAAATGGATCCAGTCAAGTATATTTTTGAAAAGCCATCACTTACCGGAAAGGTTACTAGGTGACAAATGATACTGACAGAGTATGACATCCAATACACTTCACAAAAGCCATCAAGGGAAGTGTCTTGTCAGACTATCTTGGAGAGCAACCGATTGATGATTACCAACCTATGAGGTTTGACTTTCCTGATGAGGACATCATGTTTCTCAAATCGAAAGATTGAGAGGAACCACTCCCGGAGGAGGGGCCTGACCCTGAATCCAAATGGGTTATGATGTTTGATGGGGCGGTCCACGTCAATGGTCGCGGAGTTGGTATAGTGTTGATCACACCGGAAGGGGGTTCATATGCCATTTGGTGCCAGAATAACTTTTCCCTGCACCAACAATGAAGCCGAATACGAAGCTTGTATCCTAAGACTTGAGGAAGCCGTCAATATACAGATTAAAACCCTGGATGTATACGGGGATTCAGCTTTGGTCATCAATCAAACCAACGGGAAATGGTATACACCTCAGCCACATCTGGTTCCTTACAGAGACTACACGAGAAGATTGTTAACTTTCTTTTGAAGAAAACCAATTTGCTGATGCTGTGTTTACCTTGTCTTCGATGATTAAGGTGCTATGCTGGAACTACGTACCCAGAATTGACGTATCTCGGTCAGAGACGAATGAAGAAAGCATTTGGTCAGAAAGTGCGCCCTCGGGGGTATCAAGTCGGTGAATTGGTACTCAAAAGATTTCTTCCTCCCAACACAGATCACAGGGGCAAATGGACACCGAATTATGAGGGTCCGTACGTGGTTAAAAGGATTTTCTATGGCGGAGCTTTGATGCTAACAACCATGGATGGCGAAGGATTCCCGTCCCCTGTCAACTCAGACGCAGTTAAAAAATACTTCGCGTAAAATAGACCCGCTGGACGATAAAAAGAATAGTCCAGGCAAAAAAGAGGGGCATCCCGACGAACCAAAAAAAAAAGAATAAAGAGGTTCGGGAAAAAATTAGGGATATAAAAAAAGAGTACACCCGGTGAGTCAAAAACCCAAAAGGGCGGCTCAGGCAAAAATGGGTATCCCGATGGATTGAAAACCCGAAAAGGGGGGGATCCAGGAAAAAGTTAGGGAATAAGTGAATGACTGTGATCTGAGTTCATCAGTGTTATATCACCGTTTCATTCAATCCGGCAATCTTCGAAGGTTAAAGATCGACTAATCATCCACTTCAGAAAGCAAGATGAGCAGAGCGTCTTGAGGACATACGAGCCATAGTAGAGTCGAAACTCGGTGGGACCCCGTTTCCACATTGCCATTAGGATAGTTCTCTTTTTATAGCGATCACCTCTTTTCAGGGATCAGCTTCCTGATACCCTCGCCTATTCCTGGCACAAATTTTCTCCCCATTAAGAGTCGAATAATTCAGTTAAAGAGCCTCTTTATTTTTCATTTATCAGTTTGTTTGCAAAAATGTCCGAATTTTTGATAAAACATATTGCATATGAACATAATGGTGGCTTTTGCAGATGATGTGCACAGGAAAACATTTAAAATTGCTTTGAATGTGCTTAATCCCGAACGGTGAATTCAAACCGAGTAATTCCCCTGAGGCATACGTGTATTTTTGGTTACAGGTCACAGGAATCGGATGCCAAGTCATGAATCCTCATCCCCAAGCGGTTGACAAAGTCTCTCCTCAGCAGAGCATGTTCCCCAACAGAGTTGACAGTATCCAGACTGTCTATCCCCAGTAGAGTTGACAGTATCCAGACTGTATATCCCCAGCGGAGTTGACAGTGTCAGACTGTATCTTCCTAGCAACAGCGGAGTGGTTGCATACCCAACAGATGAGAGGGTGGTGTTCCCAGTGTTCATCTCATTCCCCAGCAGATTATTTTTAACAGATTTGTTAATCCCCAGCTTGAGGGCGATTAGCAAGTTTATATCCCCAGCAAAGGTCGTTTCCTACGACATTTCCCCAGGAAGTGTTTTTCCCACAGACTCTCCTCACAGAGCCTCGCCGAGAAAAGTTTCCATAGTTGATACTCCCCCCGCAAGGTCAACTTTTCAAGCAGCCAATTTATTTTTGGTGGCTCATTGGTCCCGGCAGACGGATCATTCCCCACTGAGCATTCAAGGATTGATACAGCGATCTGTTCGCTACCGGAGTTTGCTTCCCCAAGCAGATTTCTTTTTACTCCATGCATAACATTTGCATTTGCATGCATATCATATCAAGCATACACATAAGCTGATAAACAGGTTCTTCCAAGCAGACTGAAGAATTACTTTACAACCAAGGTCATGAGATCCAGCCAGAGGATCAAGCGTGAGTGATCCAGCCTGAGGGTCGTTTTGAAGATTCAGCCTGAGAATCGTTTTCCAGTGATCCAGCCTGAGGGTCATTTTGAAGATTCAGCCTGAGAATCGTTTTCCAGTGATCCAGCCTGAGGGTCATTTCAAAGATTCAGCCTGAGAATCGTGTTCCAGTGATCCAACCTGAGGGTCATTTCAAAGATTCAGCCTGAGAATCGTGTTCCAGTAAGCCAGCCTAAGGCTCAATTTGAAGATTCCCCAGTGAAGTCGCCTACAAGCTTTATTTCCCCAGCAAGCCCAAGTCTAATTGAGGAGTAATTACAATATGTTCTAGCCCGAAGAATATGTACGAAGCCCAAAAGTGGAATATTCTCGAAGCTGCATATCTAATATGAAGGTTGGGTGTAGATTTCAAAAGAGGGTCAACCAGCGCATGCCTCAGATGCGGGATTCTAATGATGGGAATTTATCATCAAAACAATCCAGATCTAGCCAGAAGATCGAAGTCAGGTCTAGCCCGAAGACCGGAAATAGATTCAGCCAGAGAATCGAAACAATTCAGATCTAGCTAGAAGATCGAAGTAGATTCAGCCAGAGAATCAAAGAAAATAGATTCAGCCAGAGAATCGAAACAAAGGAGATCTAGCCAGAAGATCGAAGAAGATCTAGCCAGAAGATCGAAGTCAGGTCTAGCCCGAAGACCGGAAATAGATTCAGCCAGAGAATCGAAACAGTTCAGATCTAGCCAGAAGATCGAAGTAGATTCAGCCAGAGAATCAAAGGAAATAGATTCAGCCAGAGAATCGAAACGAAGGAGATCTAGCCAGAAGATCGAAGAAGATCTAGCCAGAAGATCAAAATCGTATCCAGCCCGAGGATCAAAATTAATATCCAGCCAGAGGATCGAAACTCCAGATTAAGCCAGAGGATCGGAAGAAAAATAAACAGCACGGTGTATTTCCGCGTTTTTGTGGTGTTCTCGGAGCGCAAATTTTCGGTCTATCTTTGGTATTCAATCACAGCTCACCCCGTTTGTCTGATAAGCTGTTCGCTTTCATCCTACTCGGTTTAGCTGATGATTGAATAGGGGCAGCTGTAACACCCCAAAATTTGCCCTCCTCATTCATGCATTCATTTAGCATTTCATATTGCATTTCATCATGTCAATCAGAATTAGATCCGAAAAAAAAAAACAAAAAAAAAAAAACGAAAAAAAAAAACGAAAAAAAAAAACGAAAAAAAAATAAATAAATTATTTTTTACAAAAAAAATAAATAAATAAAAATAATAATAAAAAAATAAATAAAATATAATAAAAAATTTTGGACTTGGGTCTCTCTCATTTGAGTCCACAAAACCATGAAATTCAATCTATAAATACCAAGGCTTCACTTGAGAAAAAGGAGGAGAAGCAAAATACCCTGAGGTTTCCTTGAAACAAAACCCTTGACAAAACCTGGAGAGAAACCTGACAGAGAACTCAGAGTAACCCCCAGGTAGCTCTGAAAAATTCAATCTGACTCACACACTTTCATTGCCTTGCAAACCCAGCCGTGCCATTTGATTTCAACCGGTCTCTCCCATCAGGTTTGCCTCATTCCCATGATTTTATGCTCTTAATTTGGATCATCTGAATGTATGAGGTATGATGGATGAATTTCATTATGTTTTTGCCCACGGGTTTAATTATGCATGAATGGGTGAAACCTATGCCTTGAATGTTTAATCACATGATTTCTGAAATGTATGCCACAGGGTTTGAGGTTTCTGAAACCATAATGTTATTCATGAAAAAAATGCTTATCGTGTTTCACTAACCCTTTTGTTGAGTTTTTGTGAGGGCTCACAGACTCTTGCAAAGATGGTTTGCGTGGTTTTCCCACTTTATTTGTGGGATACCCCCTGGAGGTTCATTCCGATTACCTATACTGACTCACTTTTCTTTGATGGCATTAGCTTGGGAGGTCCCTGGGCTTCTTACTCCTTTAATTGCTGTTACTTCGGATCTTCATCCGTGTGGTACTTTTACCTCTTTTCCGCATTTTATCGCTTTCTTAGCTGGAAGACCTCGATAGGAGGCATTTGTTTTCTTTTGTTTATTTACTTCTGAGCCCCTTGTTGGCACATTTACTTTATACATGTTTGTTTTGTATGTGTTCGTATCCCTGCAGGTAGCGCGGTTCCTTCATCAAGGACTGCCTTTTTGCCCTTGAGCATCCCAACCCTAAAACCCAAAGCAACACGTTAACTCCTTCTACTACAGGCGAGTAAGTCTCCAAAGGTCGAGCATCCGGTAGATTGCGTAGTGACGTCGTTCGTCCAAAACCCAACCCATAACCCTATAGTTAGCCGAACTACAACATGCTCTGATTCTCAGGCCAGATGAGATACGTAGGCATAAGACGCGATGTCTTAGCGAGCACACATCCCCCCAACCCATAGGTAGCCGAGCTACGAAGACTCTGATTCTCATATTCAGATGAGATACGTATGCAGTGGATGCGACATCCGCGCGAGTCATTTTCATTTAACCCTTTTTTTTTGGCAAACAACACAAGATAAATCCACACCCTTTAGACGAAAACTACAAAAGTGGATCCCGTAGAGTACTACGGATGCGTAGGGGTGCTAATACCTTCCCTTCGCATAACCGACTCCCGAACCCAAGATTTGGTTGCGAGCCCCCGTCTTGTCCTTTCCTTTTTCAGGTTTACTTCGAGCGTTTCCTTTCCCTCCTTTGGGATGAATAACGCACGGTGGCGACTCTTCTGTCATTTTCTTTCGCCGGTTGTTTTTTCGCGCACTGTATTTTTCAGGTTGCGACACTCTGCTGTTGGTTTTTGTTTGTTTGTTGGGATGGAGTGTTCTATGAGAGATAAGCCCATTACCCAGGCTTGAGTGCACACACAGGTTTTAGAGTGGATAATCATGAGGCTTGCGTGGAGTGTTGCTACGTTAAGTTGTTCTTGAAGACCCACATCCAGACGAGGTTTCTTTTGGATATATTCTGTCCTATGGGTGTTCCATAACGGTAGATGTTCCTCTAGAAATCGTCGACTCTAGTGACCATTTCCCGAGAACTCGGTCGAGGCCTCTCCTCCGAGACGTGATTATGTTAGCTCTGGTGGGCGCATTCTCGCTGATCAATCCGAGGACCCTGAGACTGGGAACTTGCTATTAGGATGTCTTGTTGAGGGGAGTCAGTGGAGGTCTTTTATCCCGTAATAATGCCAAACCTTCAGTGGTAAACGTATTATTCTCGACCGAAGGGCCGAAGTTGACAAACTTCTGTTCTTAGAACCTACCAGTGAGGGGCGGGCTAAATCCAAGAAACCTTAACCTCCAACCAACCCGGTTTTCTGGAGCAGAGCTTTGATCTTGTATTATATTCTTCAGTGGGTTTCTCTTCAGACAGTGCAACCCGACAGATGTTCAAGCAGATACAGCAATCCTGATTCCCATGTCACATCATTGCATCACATTATTTTGCATTCATATCATTTAACACATGTTTATCTATTTCTAGGGGGGTTTACATCTTCCTCTTGATTCCGGTCGGGGTTTTCTGGTTCTCTTAAGATGGATATTGGTAGAAAGAGACATGTCGCCTACAAGTTTCCTGTGGTCTGTTTGGAGCCTATTCAACAACTGATGAAGTTAATGGATCCTGATTCTCTAGAAGGATTCCGAAAGGATTACGGTTTGATTCTAAGTTTCGTCACGGTTCTTTCCAAAGATCAACACGATGCTCTCTTTACATTGTCGTAGTTCTATGATCCTCTATTGAGGTGTTTCACATTCCCGGATTACATTCTGGTCCCTACTTTGGAGGAGGTTGCTAGTTTTCTCAGAATTCCTATCAAGCCGCAGTTGCTATTCTACAGTTCCGAGTTTCTTGCCGATCTCAGCATGGTTGCTTCAACCACATATTTGGGGGAATCAGTCTTGAAGGCTAATATGTGTCAGAAGGGAGAAGTTAATGGTTTTCATCTGAGTTTCTTACTGGGAGAAGCAAAGAAGAAGCTTGAAGATGATGACCAGAGGGGTTTCAATGCTGTGTTGGCTCTTTGTGTGTATGGGATCGTCCTGTTTCCTAATGTGGCGAAATTTGTGGACGTAGACGCCATACGCCTCTTCGTGTTGGGAAATCCAGTGCCGACCTTGTTGGGAGATTTCTTTCATTCAGTGCATCACAGGAATGAGAATAGAAGGGGAGGATTGGTGAATTGTTGTGCGCCTTTGTTTTATAAGTGGTTCATTTCCCACCTGCCCAAGCCAGGAGCATTCGTTGATGTCAAGGACTCATTGAGTTGGTCGAAGAGATTGATGGGGATAAGAGATAAAGATATTTCTTGGTGGTCAGACCGGGGCTTGCTTGGGGAGGATATTATTCACAGTTGTGGGAACTTCCCGAATGTACCGTTGGTAGGAAGAAGATGAGGTATCAACTATAATCCTTATCTAGCAGTCAGACAATTTGGATATGCTTTAAGAACTCCGCCTTTGGAAAAGGATGTGGAAGAATCTTTGTTTTTCCATTGTTCATCTGATCTGACTGTTTCCCGTAAGGCAGCTGAGGCTTGGCTCAAGGTGATCAAGAGAGGAAGAACTGTGCTTGTAAAAGGAGATTGTAGAACTTACCCTTAGTATGAAGATTGGCTTCAAGGAAGAGTCGAAGAGTTTGGTCTGCCATTTCCTATTGAGGAACCTTTGTATCCACCTACTCCTGAGCAGTCAACAATGGTGAACCGAGAAGAGTATGACAAATTAAAAAATGCCATGGAGGAGCTTCAATCTGAAAACTCGGAGTTAAGTGTGAAGCTGCAAGACTGTATGCATCAACTCCATGAGGCGGAATATCAGAAGAGGGAAGCCGTCAGATTGCAAGGGGAAGCAGAGAGGAAATTAGTTGTGGAGGTGGATTTCTTCAGGAAGACAGACGAAGCCTTGAGATCATCCAGTTTTGAGTTGAGGCGAGTCAAATAGCAGTTAGCAGATGCTCATGGTAAGTTAGCTGGTTGGCAAGAGCAATGGGATACATTTTTAGCTTCTCGGAAGGCAAAAGAGGAGGAGACGGTGGTTCAATTGACTGGCCAGATGGAGAAGTTGAAGATCCTGTTGAGGGAGAAGAACCATGAGCTGCTGTGCGCCCGTTCAACCAATGGCTATATCACAGATCAGTTCAACAAAGCTCAAGGACAGATTGAGGAACTCAAAGTGCTGGCAGGTTTGAAGAAATCCAGACTTGAAGAGGTATTCAGAGAAGATGATGGGAATTACTACATAGAGCACATCAACGAGTTGGATGGAGTTATTCACAAAAGGAATCTGCTTATCCGGTGTTTGATAGAATCTCCAGATCGTCTTGACACAGTGGCACTACTGGCTGAAGTAAGGAGCAGTCCTTATGGGTTGTATACAGGAGGCTGATTCCTGATTTTTTTGTTCCTCTCTTTACTTATTGTATTGTAGTGATGATCCACAGGCTTGTTGTGGAGATCCTTTTTGATGTACTATTGGCTAAGGCCGTTTCCCTTCGCGAACTCATTTATATGATGGTTTTCCTTATTGCATCTTGATCTTCAAAGCTTATCTACGACTCGGTCTTCTTGCGTAAGACTGGAATCAAGGGGGTAGAATACCCTTTGGAATCGATAAACGTGTCATTGCATTTACATGTTCATTTGCATATCTTGCATAACATGTACCGCTGCGGTGTTCTCATATTATTTGGTGTTCCACTAGCAGGATAGCTGACCCAGGCATTCACCGGTACGGTACCCGCAGAAACCACCAGAGAGCAATGGAAAGCCTACAAGCAGAACTCACCGAGATGAAGATTCGCATGAATCAGTTCATGGATGTGGTTCAAGGGGTGGCTCAGGGACAACAAGATCTCAGGCATATGATGCAGAGGAATCCCGCCGCTACTCAACCAAAAACGTTGACTGATCCTCCAGCTGGAGAGGTTAATGAACCCAGTGGACCGGGGCCTACCCCGATCCTACTTGTCAACTCCGGTCAGCAACCCGTCCATGATGATCAGGAGGATCAGTTCCCCTTGCTTCAGGAGGACTTTGGTATGAGTCATGGTATGGACCCTATGTTTCGGAGACTGGAAGAGAGGTTGAAGGCAGTGGAAGGACATAATCCTCTGGGAGTAGACGTTGCTGACTTGGGATTGGTCCCAGGCGTAAGGGTGCCACCGAAATTCAAGGTCCCGATATTTGACAAATACAGTGGCAACTCTTGCCCGAAGACCCATGTGCAAGCCTACTTTCGAAAGATGGTTGCATAATCCGATGACGAGAAGTTTCTTATGTACTTTTTCCAGGATAGCCTAGCTGGGGCATCCTTGGAATGGTACATGAGGCTGGACAGAGCCCACTTCCGTTGCTGGAGGGATTTGGCGGAGGCTTTCGTGAAGCAGTATCAGTATAATGCAGACATGGCTCCGGACAGAACTCAACTTCAGAATCCGTCTCTTAAAAGCAATGAGTGCTTCAGGGAATATGCTCAACGCTGGAGAGAAACAGCTTCCCGTGTTCAACCTCCTATGTTGGAAAAGGAAATGGCTAACATGTTCATGAACACTCCGCCCAAACCTTACTTGGAGCACCTGGTGGGTTGCAATGCCTCCAACTTTGCTGATGTAGTCTCTACCGCTGAGAGGGTGGAGAACTATTTGAAGACATACAAGATCCAGAGTGGAGGTGGATCCTCATCAGGGGTGAAGAAGTCATTCATTCAGGGACAGAAGAGGAGAGAAGGGGATGCAAGTGCCATATCTTCTTATCAAAACAGGGATAACCGGAGGAATAACTTTCAGAACTATCATCAGCAACCGTATGTTGCGGCTGTGACCATTCCAGATGCAACACCACTACAACAACAACAACCCCAGCGTCAACCAGCTCAGTACCAACCACGAAAACCGGGTAACAGACCCGCCTATCAACAGAGGCAAAGGATGATGGATCGGCGTTTCAACACTCTTCCAATGTCATACGCTCAACTGCTTTCTAGTCTTCAACAACTACAACTGGTGCAGTTACGCACTCTGGCTCCTCCCGTCGGTAGGCTTCCGGTGGGTTACGACGCCAATGCTAGGTGTAGCTTCCACTCTGGGGCACCTGACCACAATATTGAGAACTGCAAAGCTTTTAAGCATGTAGTTCAGGACCTCATAGATTCAAAGGCCATCGACCTTGCACCGGCTCCTAATGTCGTCAACAATCCCATGCCCCAACATGGTGGTGCGAGTGTTAATATGACGGAAGGAGAAGCCAGACCCGTCAAAGATGTGTTGAAGCTGAAGACTCCGTTGTTGGATATCAAGGGCTACTTGTTGAAGGCCGATGTTTTCCCCGGTTGTGGGAAGGGTTGTTTGGATTGTGCTACTCAGAGTGGAGGTTGTTTGAAGCTACAGCAGGGTATCCAGGCCTTGCTTGACGAAGGTACCCTCCAGGTTGAAAATTTGTCTATCCAAGAGTCTGTGGAAGGGGTTGTTGAAGAGGCGTTTGAGAATGCTGGCCAGGTCTCTGCGGTCAACGAAGAAGATGGGGATAGTGATTGCGACATCGATAACTGGGTGCGTCCGAGGATCCCGGGTGAAGTCATCAACAATTGGTCTTCTGAGGAGATTGTCCAAGTCACTTTTCTGGAGGAGTAATTTTCTTTGTTTATTCATGCATATCCAAGTCTTACGTTCCGCCCAGGGCGTAATGACTCATTGTAGGGCTCATCTATGTGGATACCTGCATTTTTTATCATAAATAAAGGACGTCTTTTTTGCATTCAAATATTTTGTTCACTGTCTTTCTATTTTTGCAGTTTTCAAAAATAAAAATAATAATACATTTGGCAATGTTTTGTTTAGTTGTCACTCCTTTTTTTCACACTCATAAGCACATACCATCACTCATGCAGATGCACGTCACCGGATCCTATTGATAACGGTTCTGTTATGGCTCGCTTCGACTTTGAAAATCCAATCTTTCAAGCTGAAGAAGAGGGTGATGAAGACTGTGAACTCCCTGAAGAACTTACCAGGTTATTAAAACAGGAGGAAAGGGTCATTCAACCGCATCAAGAGTCTGTTGAAGTGATTAATCTCGGCACCGAGGACGCCAAGAGAGAAATCAAGATAGGGGTTGCTTTGGAAGATAATGTGAAGAAAGGGCTGATTGAATTGCTGCAAGAATATGTTGACATCTTCGCTTGGTCTTATCAGGACATGCCAGGGCTTGACACAGATATTGTGGTACACCGTTTGCCTCTCAAAGAAGGTTGTCCTCCGGTCAAGCAGAAGCTCAGAAGAACAAGACCAGAGATGGCTGTCAAGATAAAGGAAGAAGTGCAAAAACAGTTGGATGCAGGGTCTCTAGCAGTCACAAATTATCCGCCATGGGTTGCAAATATCGTTCCAGTACCTAAGAAGGATGGAAAGGTACGGATGTGTGTTGACTACCGGGATCTGAACAGAGCTAGTCCTAAAGATGATTTCCCATTACCTCACATCGACGTTTTGGTGGATAACACAGCTCAGTTCTCGGTATTCTCCTTCATGGATGGCTTTTCTGGCTATAATCAAATTAAGATGGCACCAGAAGACATGGAGAAGAAAACATTCATAACCCCATGGGGCACCTTCTGCTACAAGGTGATGCCGTTTGGTCTGAAAAATCCTGGAGCAACATATCAACGAGCGATGGTGACTCTATTCCATGATATGATTCATCATGAAATCGAGGTTTATGTTGATGATATGATTGCCAAATCTCAGACAGAAGAAGAATATTTGGTGAATCTGCAAAAACTGTTTGAGCGTTTCAGGAAATTCAAGCTGAGGCTTAATCCGAACAAGTTTACTTTCGGGGTGAGATCTGGGAAACTGCCGGGTTTTATTGTTAGTGAAAAAGGGATTGAGGTGGATCCGACCAAAGTGAAAGCGATACAGGAAATGCCTGAGCCAAGAACAGAGAAACAAGTTCGTGGTTTCTTAGGGAGGTTGAACTACATTGCAAGGTTCATCTCTCACTTAACAGCCACGTGTGAGCCAATATTCAAGTTGTTGAGGAAAGATCAGGCTATCAGGTGGAATGAAGATTGTCAAAAGGCTTTCGAGAAAATAAAAAGTATTTGCAGAATCCTCCTATCCTTGTGCCTCCGGTCCCAGGGAGACCGCTGATTATGTATTTGACAGTACTAGACAATTCCATGGGTTGTGTTCTCGGTCAACACGACGAGACAGGTAGGAAAGAGCATGCCATCTACTACCTGAGTAAGAAATTCACAGATTGCGAGTCGAGATACTCGATGCTTGAAGAGACATGTTGTGCACTTGCATGGGCTGCTAAGCGTTTGAGACAATACATGTTATCTCACACAACCTTACTGATCTCCAAGATGGATCCAGTCAAATACATATTCGAGAAGCCAGCTCTCACCGGAAGGGTTGCTCGTTGGCAAATGGTACTGACAGAGTACGATATCCAGTATACATCCCAGAAAGCCATCAAAGGGAGTATTCTGTCAGACTATCTTGCTCAGCAGCCGATTGATGATTATGAGCCGATGAAGTTTGATTTTCCAGATGAAGACATCATGTTCCTCAAGATGAAAGACTGTGAAGAGCCAGTTGTTGAGGAGGGATCTGATCCAGACGAAAAGTGGACTTTGTTGTTTGATGGGGTTGTCAATGCCAGAGGAAGTGGAATTGGCTCTGTCATTACTACTCGAAAGGTGCCCACATGCCTTTCACTGCTCGTCTGACTTTTGAGTGCACAAATAATGAAGCTGAGTATGAAGCCTGTATCTTGGGTATTGAGCAAGCCATTGATTTGAGAATCAAGACTCTGGACATCTTCGGAGATTCATCTCTAGTGATCAATCAAGTGAATGGTGATTGGAACACCCTCCAGCCCAATCTAGTCCCTTACAAAGATTACACGAGAAGACTATTGACTTTCTTCACAACAGTAAAGTTGTATCACATACCTCGTGATGAGAACCAGATGGAAGATGCTCTTGCCACTCTATCCTCCATGATCAACGTGATTCGGTGGAACCACGCTCCCAGGATCGATGTGAGGCGCCTCGACAGGGCCGCATATGTGTTTGCTGCTGAACTGGTAGTTGACGACAAGCCCTGGTATCACGACATCAAGTGCTTTCTGAAGAATCAAGAGTACCCTGCAAGGGCATACAACAATGATAGAAAGACTTTGAGAAGATTGGCAGGCAGTTTCTTCTTGAACAAAGACGATGTTTTGTATAAGAGGAACTTCGACATGGTCTTGCTCAGATGCGTGGATAGACACGAAGCAGACATGCTAATGCAGGAAGTTCACGAAGGCTCTTTCGGTACTCATGCCGGCGGACATGCAATGGCTAAGAAATTGTTGAGAGCGGGTTATTACTGGATGACCATGGAATCTGTTTGTTTCAAATATGCTCGGAAGTATCATAAATGCTAGATTTATGCTGATAAGGTACATGTGCCGCCAAATCCTTTGAATGTGATGTCTTCTCCGTGGCCTTTTGCTATGTGGGGCATCGATATGATTGGAAAGATTGAGCCGACCGCCTCCAATGGGCATCGCTTCATCCTTGTTGCCATCGACCATTTCACCAAGTGGATCGAAGCAGCGTCGTTTGCGAATGTCACCAGACATGTTGTTTCCCGATTCATTAAGAAAGAAATCATTTGTCATTATGGGATTCCCGAAAGAATCATTACTAATAATGGTTCTAATCTCAATAACAAAATGATGAAGGAGTTGTGCCAGAACTTCAACATTCAGCATCACAATTCTTCCCCTTATCGCCCTAAGATGAACGACGCTGTTGAGGCAGCAAATAAGAACATAAAGAAGATTGTGCAGAAGATGGTTGTTACGTACAGAGATTGGCATGAGATGCTACCCTTCGCCTTGCATGGGTACCGTACTTCAGTACGTACGTCGACCGGGGCAACCCCTTACTCCCTTGTGTATGGTATGGAAGCAGTCCTACCTGTTGAAGTGGAGATTCCTTCTCTAAGAGTCCTGTTGGATGTCAAGTTAGACGAAGCTGAATGGATTCGGACAAGGTTCAATGAGTTAAGTCTTATCGAAGAGAAGCGAATGGCAGCCATTTGTCATGGGCAGTTGTATCAAAGTCGGATGAAGAGAGCCTTTGATCGGAAAGTGCGTCCTCGATGTTTCCAAGTTGGAGATTTAGTGTTGAAAAGGATCCTTCCCCCTCAGACAGATCACAGGGGCAAGTGGACTCCTAACTATGATGGAACGTATATTGTCACCAAGGTTTTTGATGGTGGGGCCTTAATGCTTGCAACTATGGACGGTGAAAACTTCACTTCCCCTGTGAACTCAGACGCAGTTAAAAAATACTTCGCATAAAATAGACCCGCTAGATAGTAAAAAGAATAGTCCAGGCAAAAATGGGCATCCCGACGAACCAAGAAAATGAAAAGGTTCGGGCAAAAATTAGGGATTAAAAATGAAAAGATCGTACACCCGGTAAGTTGAAAACCTGAAAAGGCAACTTAGGCAAAAATGGGTATCCCGGTGGATTGAAAACCCGAAAAGGGCGATCCAGGCAAAAGTTAGGGATTAAACGAATGACTGCGTTCTGAGTAGTTCTGAATCTCATCTCGTGTCAATGACTGGAAACTTTTGAAGGATAGTAAACAGTCCAATCACTCTTTTCAGAAAGCTGATCATCTGGAGGATCTTGAAGACGAGTAAGTCATAGCAGAATTGGAACCCAATAGAAATCCATTTCACATTGCCATTAGATTAATTTCTGTTTTTATCTTTTGTGCGATTACCTCTTTCCAGGGATTGCTTCCTGATGTAAATGCCTATTCAGAGGCCATTCAATCAATAAAATCATGTTATTCAGTATATCTCTGTTTTCATTTTCATTTTACTGTTTTGTTTGCAAAAATGACGTCCGAGTTTTTGATAAACATTGCATCATGAAACATAAGAGCTTTACAGGTACATTCTTAACAAACATTTAAAATTGCTGTAAATGTTAAGTGCTTTAGATCGTCTATTCAGAGCACGTACCCTCGGGGCATTTCCTTAAGGTTCCCCGCAGATGATGTGGAATGTTTTCCCCCAACAATCGAAGTTGGTATCTTATCCCTGCAGAGCTGATCAGAGCATTGGATTCTTCGATCCCCAGCAGGCTCTCACTGTTGGTCCTTCCCTAAGCGGTTGTTTCAGAATATACACTCCCTAGTAGAGTTGATAGTGCCAGACTATATATCCCCAGCGGAGTTGACTGTGCCAGACTGTATCTTCCCAGCAGAAGCGGCTGCTCCTCAGGGTTCGATGCCAAATCGATGATCTCGACGCCAGATCCATGGTCTCTTTCCTTGAAGTAGAATCTCGGTACCGTATCAGTGTTTGCTTCCCCTGCTAAGTCGTCTCTCTCGCAGATTATGGTTGCCAGAACCACTATCGCTTTCCCCAACAACAGGTTTTCAGTGTCGTTCTCTCCCCAGTCAGAGTCTCGGTATTTCGTCATTGCTAGAACACCGTGTGGCGGGTCATTTCCCCACAGAGTTCTTTGCGCTGTGCATCTCTAACAGCCTTGTCAGGGTCCAGAAGATGGTGATCATTTCCCCAGCAGATTCCCTTGCCTCGGCTTGGCATTCTACCCAGCATTTCGCATCCCTGCATGTAGAATCATATTGCATTGCATCCTCCCAAATCGCGTAGCATTTCCATTTTCATGGAGCATTACGCCATTGAAAAATTCAAACATACGCATGTAAGCATAAAACATTCTCGGTATCCCAAGTGATAAGCCAGAAGTTGTTTCCAGTACTCAGACTGAAGATTGTTCATGACTTACCTTTATAATCCCCAGCAAGTGTCATTGGCCCATGCGCCGCCTCTATTATCTTTCCCTATTTCTGTCGTTGCTGACAGGCATGAAGTTTCCGGTATTCAGACCGAAGTGGCATTTAGGCCAGTTTCCAGTATTCAGACCGAAGTGGCGTTCAGGCCAGTTTTCCGATGTTCAGATCGAAGAAGTTTCCGACGTTCAGGTCGATGTAACTTGTGGCATTCAGGCCAATTTTCCGATATTCAAATCGAATTGGCATTCAGGCCAATTTTCCGATATTCAGATCGAAGTGGCTTTCAGGCCAATTTTCCGATGTTCAGATCGAAGAAGTTTCCGACATTCAGGTCGACGCAACTTGTGGCATTCAGGCCAGCCCCTCGGTGTTCAGACCGATATTAATAATCTCATATCTTCTGATGTTCAAATCGAAGTCATTTCCAGTATTCAGACTGATGAGCGGCATTCAGGCCATGGTTATTTCTGTGTTACCATTTATTTTGGTATCCAGGTTAACATTCTTTTTCGGTATTCAGACTGACTCTCACCGTACCAGACGGATTCTTCTTTCAAGACCACCTCTTTGCCGATTCTGACAGGCATTGTTACTTCACTTCACTTCAGTGCAAATTTTCGGGCTTTTATTGTATTCAATCCCTTGATACATCGAAAGTGCGAAAGCCGCTGCTATCTTCTTTTCGGGTCTCCAGTTGATTGAATAGGGGCAGCTGTAATACCTCAAAATTTGCCCCCCTCATTCATGCATTCATTTTTAGGTTATTTAACATTTCATATTGCATTTCATCATGTTAATCGGAATTAGATCCAAGCTTGAATATCATCCAAGACACTTTGTGGGTCCTATCTGGGTGATCAGTCAACACAAGGGAATGGCTTGAGATACTTCCAACATGTTCAAATGGGGTCTATTCATCAGTCAAAACGTTAATCTTGAAGGAGCAAAAATTTCTTGAACTATCATGCTCGCTAGGCGAAGCCCACACGTTTTGAAAATAAAAAAAATAAAAAAAATAAAAAATAAAAAAACGAAAAAAAAAACGAAAAAAAAAAAACGAAAATAAAATAAATAAATAAATAAATAAATAAATAAAATATAATAGAAAAAATCTTGGACTTGGACCTCTCATTTGAGCCCACAAAGCCACGAAAATCAGGTTATAAATTCCAGACTTCCATCTCCCAAAAAACCCTGACCTAACGAGAGAAGAGAAATACCGAGAGAGATTCTAACTAATTCAGAGCAACCTTCAGAGACTGAAGGGAACTCATCTGCAAAGAACCAATTCCCTCTCATATAAACCCGAAGATTGTTCTGCAAAGCCAACGGTGCAATTCAATTTCAATCGATCCTCCCCAATCAGGTATGCCCTATTTCCACTACTTTATACTTTCAACCTGAAATTTCTGAATGTATGAGGTATTATGGGTGAATTTGGAAGAGTGGGTATCGTTAGGATCCTTGCCCCCTGACTTTGAATTTTGATACCCTTTTGATGCATGTGTTTGACAAGAGGTTTAGGCCTCCTACACTTGGTTGCTTTTTGTGAGCTCTTTTTGTGAATTTTAATGGAATGATTCATGTGGTTACATTCTGATTTGGGGCCACTCTTGATTGCACCCCATCTTGTCACTCTAACCTGTTTGTTGAGTTTTTTGTGAGGGCTGACATGACTCCTGAAAGGATAGCTTGCTTGGCATTCCACTTTATTTGTGGGATACCATTTGGAGATTTATTCCGATTACCTGTATTGACTTGCTTTCTTTGATGGTGCCAGCTCGAGAGATCTCTGGGTTTCTTATTTCTTTAGCTGTTATTACTTCGGATCTTTATCCGTGTGGTAGATCTCTTGATCCTTTATCTTTCCCGCATTTTACCGCTTTCTTAGCTGGAAGACCTCAATAGGAGGCAATGTTTTCTTTTGTTTGTTTACTTTTGTGCCCAAAGACCTCCAAGAAGAGGCATCAGTGCTAAAGACCTCCCTGAAGAGGCAATTGACGGATAAAAGGGATTAGTAATCAATCCCCCATTATTTAGTGTGTCGTTCTTTAAGCTCACACTACGTGTCGATGCTTCAGAACAAAAGCCCAAGATCTTTTGTCCGGTCAGTCAGTGGAGAGGGTTCCATCTTTCTGAACCCCCACACTTTGTCATGAGCTCACCCTGTCTAGGGTTAAGAGCTGTGAGGTCTTATCCTCATTACCCTTTTGATCTGCTCACCCTGAAGTTCAATGTCAGTGGTTAAGAGCCCATTTGATTACCCTTCCATGGCTTGTTTGTTGAGGTTGATATGACCCCTCTTGACTAAAGCCCTACCCATGTATGTTTGAGCCCCTCGTTGGCGCGTTTACTTTATGCATGTTCGTTTTGTATGGTGTGATCGTCTTCCCCATAGGATTGCTAGGCTTCGTATAGTCTCTCGTTTGCATCTCAATTAAGGTAGCATTGTTCCTTCATCTAGGACTTTCTTTTTTGCATGAGCATTCCTATAACACAAACAAACTCATTGATTTTTCTTCTCCTAAGAACATGTTAACTCTTTCTACTACAGGCGAGTAAGTCTCCAAAGGTCGAGCATCCGGTAGATTGCGTAGTAACGTCGTTCACCTAAAAAACACAAAACAAACCCCTAGGTCAGCCGAACTACGGCTTGCTCTGATTCTCATTCCAGATGAGATGCGTAGGCATAAGACGCGATGTCTTAGCGAGCACACTCCTCTTTAACCCATAGGTAGCCGAGCTACGAAGACTCTGATTATCATATTCAGATGAGATACGTATGCAGTGGATGCGACATCCGTGCGAGTCATTTTCTTTTGACCCCTCTTTTAGTAAATAGTACATTAGATAAACCCACACCCTTTAGACAAGAACAACAAGAGTGGATCCCGTAGAGTACTACGGATGCGTAGGGGTGCTAATACCTTCCCTTCGCATAATCGACTCCCGAACCCAAGATTTGGTTGCGAGACCTTGTCTTTTCCTTTCCTTTTTCCAGGTTTACTTCGAGCGTTTCCTTTCCCTCCTTTGGGATGAATAACGCGCGGTGGCGACTCTTCTGTCATTTCTTCTCTCGCCGGTTGTTTTTTTCGCATCTCCTTTTTCAGGTTGCGACAATTGGCAAAAAGTAAAGATAAATAACTTGAAGTAAAAGTTTTAAGTTTGAGAAAGTGCTGGAAATGAAGGTTTGGAAAAATGTAAATGCAAAGGTAAAAGTAATGATGAAATACTTAAAATAAGGGCAATTCGACAGAAGAAAAGACAGTAAATGGTTTTAGTTAAATAACTTGCATAAAAAAAGATAACATGAAATATAACCATGGTGTTCTTCATACATACATTTTCAGCAAAGACTCGTTTCTCTCGCTCCGGTACTTTGAGTATTTTTAGTGAATTTGTATATCAGTTTGAACATACTAAATATGAAAACTAAGACTCCTATTTATAACAATTCGACCCTAACGGTCTCTACACAGATGACTTCCACGTTCGACATTTTCAAGCATGTGTCTCAGATGCTTCCACGCGTTGACCTGATGAAACTGCTTCGTTTGAATTTCAAATCCTTCCCGCTCGAAGCTTCGAAACTGCCAATGCCGCTGTCGAATAGAACTTGTGGAGATCAAAAAATATTCTAAGTATTAGGCTTCGACAGAAAGGTCCTTTCTCCAAGAAAAGGATTTAATAAAATAACTTCGACAAAGCCATTTTTATTTGTTCTCCAAAACATAACATTTTCAAAGAGCTTCACCTAATTGTCGAAATCTCCAGCTAACACATGCATGCATGAATGCAACAATCACACACAAGGGATCACACACAAGGCAAACATAAACAAAGGCCAAGGGATGGATGAATTTATCATCAAGATCAATCATCCATTTTGGTGGATTAGGGTTTTCACCTTATCAACACCCAAGTTCCATTGATATTGACAAGACTTTATCGAATCAACTGAGAATCAAAGGGTTTGTTGTGAGTCATGAGCATGAAGTCGGGTTAAGAACCATCCCAAAGGAGTGTACTATGGATAAAAACCTGTAGAGCATATTCTAAAAAGTTCCCATAGTCCTAATCCCATCTATCGGATATTATAGGTTAGGATGACTGACTCATCAACCCATAATATTCTCAAGAGAAATTCGTCTGAGTGTAGTACCGCATAACAACTATTATCAAGTCTACACTTGAACAATCTTCGCACTACGTCCTAAATACGCCAAGTTGGGTTAAATATTTTATGGTCTTCAGCTTCTCGGACCCCCAAATTAGAGAAAGTAATACATATCCACAAATTACTCACGTGACATCAGTAACTCTAAAGAGGTCTCCACTGAGTATATGGGTCTCAAGCCAACTCTTTAAGGACTACTCTACACGAGTTGAACATGACTATACCATCATCCTATCTTAACTTCACTCAAGTTCGGGTTAGAACTTATCTCATAACACAAAGATAACCAAGCACAACAGATATAATATATCATACAACAATATATACAAACAAACATCAAATATATAGATATATACACAGAAAAAAGTAGGTTAAACCCATTGAGGACCACTCCCCAGCAGAGTCGCCATTTGATTTTTGTAGAGATAAATTCATGACCATCAAGCTATGGATAAACTTGAAGTCAATAAAACCAGAGTCACCACCACACTTTTGTTGTTCCCAAAGAAAAGGGGCAAAAGTACGAACAAAACACAAAGATAAGAAGTTTTCAAATCAAAACTAATAAAATGTCAGAGATTACAGGTAAGGGGGTTGGTTACATAGAAGGAAGGTGTTATCACCCAAAGTGTCATAGGTACTCCTAGGGAGCACTTTTTTGTTTGCAAGTGTTTTAGTCAAAATGATGTTTCATAAAGTATAGAGTGGGAGGGACGAGTAGAGAATTCATTAATTATATTTTTGTGTTTGACAAGACCTTCGGTCTTATGCCTACATACCAACATAAAAATGAGGGATCAAAACTCCATAGTTCGTGGTAAAATTTTTAAAGAAATTGGTGAATTGATTTTAACAAAAGTTTAACAAGAAAGGCACAAAACGCCAAATATTTGAATGGGGTTGTTAGTTATTTTTGTCTTTTTGAAATTAAAGTCAATATGGTTAAGTTCATTCACAAGTTTGATTTAAGAAATTTTTTGAAAATTCAATTGCAATTAAAAGCTGTCTAAGTTGAAAAACACAAATAGAAAAAGTTTTTTAAAAGAGAGAGAGATTTTGAAATTTAAGAAGTAGGGGGAGATAAAGAAACTACCCTAGAAAAAAATTAAAAGTTAAGAGTTGAAAAGATCTGACCAATGAGATGCAATCCAACAGACAAGAATGTCATATAAAAACTCATTTTTGTTTGAACTTTGACAATCAACAAGCAATAAACAATGAGCAATATCCAATCATTATATGAAGAACAAGGCATCAAATAAAGATAGCCATAATATCCAAGCAAGCCTTCCAATAGCTAGCAGTCTTCAATATCTTCCAATGTAGCAGATAAAATATTCCTTGATCAACTTTAAAACAATCATTAGACATAAACAATAATAACAACATTACAAGTAAGCACAGAGACAAAGTGACAGATGAACCAAGAGATTCCCAAGGTCTTGCATCAGATGAATAACACTGTCACAAATAGCTCAGTCTCAAATAGTGGCATTGACCAAGTCCTTTAGCATAGGGAATGTTGCTTAATTTTAAGTCCAAGAATTCAGATCAAGTCCAAAATTCCACCAGGATATTTTTTAGGGTTTTTGTTGTTATTAGGTGTTTTAAGGTCCTAAGACCACATAAAAAACAAAGACAAACAAACAATATATACAATGACAAGATATGGCTCAAATGAGCAAAGTGAAAAGAACTTGAAACATAAACAAGTTGCATAAAATGTAAATGGCAATGAATGATAGATACTGAAATTTAAATTGCATACAATAAATGACTTGAAATCAAAGCAATGTTAAAAAAAAGTTAGTCAATGGTTAGTCAAATGTTAGTGATGAGTTTTAATTGATTAAGTCATTCTTTGGAGAACACTCAACCATTCATTCATAAGTGTGAACTCTTGAACCAAAACATCATCCATGAGAAGGGCTCTAACTTGGATAAAACAACAAGTATGCCACTAGCTCTAATGAATGGAAAAAGATCAAGTTTCCACACAATGCCATGAAGAATAGGAGACTTACAATCTCATTTACTAGAATGTTATGCCTTGAGGGACAAATTTAGCTCTATGTTAAGCAATCGTAATTGGACTTTTATAGAAGTCACATCTATCTGAGATCGGGAAATAAAAATATAGGTGTTAATGCATGTTAGAGATTTGGCACAAAGAACCAAAATCCTAAAACATACCATACTTAAAAAAGGGGGAGACATATCTCAGTCAGACTCATGTTGATTCATCTGACACAAGGTCATTCATGAATCAACTAGCATTTAGACATTAGACAAAGCATTGGTCAAATGAAGGATTGGGAAAGAATAGGAATGAAGATGAAGAGGGAGGGGGAAAATAGAAACCCAAATTGATCATGAGAGGAATTTCATCTGATCAATACCATCCTTTCATTTTGGGAGATGGAATGTACATTTCATCAATCCCCTAAATCCAATGATATTGATCAAACAAAATTCAAATAAACCATGACCAAGGCCCAAAAGGAAATTCAAACATCATAAGACCATAAAAATGGCTCAACATGATTTTCTAGCCTTTATTGAATTAAAAATCAAATTAAAAATGAATTAAAATGCATTTTAAAGTAGACAAAAACCTCAAATCCCTTCAAAACACCAAATAAATGGCCAAGGGATTTATCCTAGGTCAAACAAGGTCAAAGGACCTTAGACAAAAAAATTCATGATTTTTGGAAAGTCATAAGTATTTTAAAACAAATTAAAAATAAGACAAAAACATTTAATTCATGAAAAACATCAAAGTTAATCCAAAAAATAATTTTAATTCAAAATATGAAAGAGGAAAATATTTAAAGATTTTTGGTGAAAGTCCCAGATTTTTTGGATTAAAAATGAAATTAATATGAATTAAACATAATAAAGGAATTAAATGGAAAATCATAATTAAAATAGAAATCGGAAAAAATGAGGGCCATCAGATCTCCCTCGTTAATTGAGGTGGCAGATCTGATGGCCAAGTGCGCGCTTCCTACCATGCTCCCCAATCAACACGTCATAGGGATTAAAAGGAAGGGTTGAGATTAAAACATGGACTCGTATCAGATGGTCTGGGTAATGCCAGCACACCACCAGAGCCCTAGCTCCTGTCATCTTCTCCGGTGGACCCCACCGGCCCAGTCCACCCTCAACCAATTAGAAAATGAAAAACAATGACAATATTTTAAAGAGAAAAAGCACAGGAACCCGAATCTGGCCTCAATTTTGTCCAATTCCAAATATATTGAGAGATATAAGGAATTGAATTTTGAGGTACACGATCTGATTTGCTTCAATTTGACTTCAAAGCAAGTCAATCTTGTTTCCTACATTGGTAGGTCTTCAAACAACCAATAAACAAGAAGAATGATGGAGAATTGAGAGAGAATTAAAGGTTTGAAGTTTTTGAAAATTCACCTTTGGGTAGTAGTGATTTGACTTGATCTCGATCTGAATCCACTTGGTTCTTCTTCCTCTTGCTTGTAGTGATCAATCAATGTGAAAATGGAAATGAATCCTTGGAGTTTGAATCTCAAAATAGAAGGTGAAATTCAAACTAGATTTCAAAGAAATCTTCAAGGAATTCTATGGAGTAGGGTTCTGAGATTGTTTGGCAAGGCTTGGGCAATGTGTGTGTGTAATTCTGAGGCTAATGCACTTGTATTTATAGGCTACATGATTCATTTCTACACCAATCCAAAAAATGTCAAAAATAGAAATGTTGTGCATGGGTGCATAGGCATTGAATTAGGCCCGATCAATGATGCAATCCACTTCTAATTCGTGTGAATTTGATGCAAAAGTCATTACATGGAAGCATGCAAAAGAAATTCACACTTGAGTGCGAAAAGCTTCCAAAACAAACCAAACAAAGGAACCATGCGCAAGTCCCTAAATTCTTATCCAAATGAAGTGATATTGGATGATTTAGAAAGGTGACACATAGAGGAACAACTTTGATATTTAACACGTTTCCATATGAAGCTTGGATCATGATGAATTTTGATGCTGAAGTTGGAGAAATCAAACATGGTTGAAACTTTTCTAAGTATAAAGTCAAATTACCATTTCTTCCACCATGAATAACTTTTGCTATGAGCCTCAAATTAAAATAGTTTCTTCTCCAAAGTTGTAGCTCTTCCATTCCTATTTAATTAGGTAAAAATTTGACATCATTTGGATTTTTCATAAGGGACTTATGGATTTTATAATTTGAGGAAAAATGCTTGTTCAATGGTAATGCCCCAAAATGACCAATAATGTTTCCTCTTGGCACATGCCCTTGCAAGTAGATTTTGAAATTTCTCAAAGAATAAAAGTTGGATAAGACATATTGAAATTTATCATGAAAATTTGTATGGCCTTCATATCATAAAAATTGAGAAAGTTATGATCCTAGGAAGTTGACCTCCTAACTAGGGCACAAACAAAATGACCTATAATCTTTCACCATAAAAAATGACTTTCCAAGAAAACGTAGCTCTTGATGCCAACATCAAAGTTGTTTGGAATGTCATAAAGAGTAACTTTTCTCTTGGAATCATTTTCATATGACAAAAATTATAGGAGATAGGGTCTACGGAACCCCAGTTTTGATCAGTTGACTTTCTTTGGTCAACTTCTTTAAACCAACTTGCAAACTTGAAGTTATCATGATCTTTGGTACTCATGGAGGATCATATATGCTTGAAATGATGTATAATGAAGTACCCCTTGAAATATTTGACCAATTGATGGAGAAACTTGCTGAGGAAGTTACATAAGATACCTAGATGAATTAGGGTTTCCAAAACAAACAAGCTTCAAACTCTTGATGAATTCTTGATCAAAATGATAAACAATGATCATGGGGATCCATATATGATTCTTAGAACCAATTTGTACCATTCCTTGACTGATCTCCTTGCATTTAGAGTCTCAAACCCTAGTTGTGAGATGGATACGACACAAGTGGATGCACGCACTACCTACAAAAGAAAAAAGCTATACAAAGACATTTTTTGGGTACTTTGGTTAGTAAACAAAAAAAAGTATGATACAATCAAATGTTCTTGGTGATCTCTCCCAATTTAAACCCAATGAATGAGGGGTAAGGAGGATGCCAAAGTGTGATCCCAAAGCCAATGCAAATGATGAGATAACATGAGGGATCTTAGGGTAAAAATTGGGGTCTTACACTCCTTCATTCCCTATTTATTAAGGCTCATGTCACACCTTTTATATGTGTTGTATAATCCACTGCTTGGTCTTACTAGGATACCTTGCATGAAAGTCTGGACTTGAGGCCTTGAGATCTGTAGCTTACAAAAAGAGTCTTATCAAGTGATCAAGGGAATTTCTATCACTTGAATACATTATGGAATTACACATGATCAAAGGATTTAGTTAATCAAAATCTCTTTTGATCAACTTAAATCAAGGATTTGAATTAATTTGCAAATATATGGTTAATCTAATCTAAAGGTTAAAATATGCACAAGTTATTCCTAAGGGATCATGCTCAGATTAAAATCATATTAATCAGATACCTCATGAAAATCAACTTGATTAAAATAACTAATTATTCTAAGTCAATTCTAACCATAAGGGATCATGCATCTCTATGACTAAAATAACCCTAATGTTAAAAAGGTCAAATCCATGGATATACAATTAGAAATAATGTTAAACCCTAATCATCATTAGTCTAACTAAAATGCTAAAAAGATAATCTAAGTCCTAAAATTAACTATCCTAATCAATTTTCAAAACCTAATTATTCTTAGAAATCTAACTAGGTTCTAAAATTAACTAATATTATAATTAATCCTAATTATCATTCTAAAATTCTAAAATTAAAATCATAAATCTAATTAATCCAAGTTCCTAACTTTGTGATCCCAAATTAAACGGAAGGATGAAGGAATCGAAGCCCCTCACATTAGGGCTTTTCTTGCTCACTCCCTAAGCTACCTCATGGTGAACGATTTAAAGCGAACCCGCGAAGAAAGAAATGACATACCTGTCGCCGATGATGAAGATCTCATGTATTCTCGGTTCTTGAAATATTCCTTCCTTCTTCTCCTCTTTCTTTTGCTGCCTTTCTTCTACCTCAATTCTTTAGCCTGCAGACACAGTGTGGTGATTGCGTGGTCATTTATGCACGTGAGTGACAGTGTGGTGCTTGCTTGAGAATTGTGAGGTTGATGAAGAGGTCGTGATTGTGAATGAATCTCCCTTTTGCAGTGATTGAAGATTATATAGAGCTCGATTTCAGTTAGAAATCCAAATGAAACTCAGGTTGAAATTCAATTTGTTAGTTAGAAAATTCACCATTCGGTTAGTAATGAAAAACTTAGTTGGAATGTCAATGAAATGTTAATTAGCAGGTGAGTTTAAGATGAATTTGAAAGTCCCTTTTGAGTTAGTACTAATTGTTTTACCCTGTTGAAATCAATAGTTGGTTAGGTGAATTGATGATTAATTGTTGATTTTGATGATTATGAGAAGGTTTATTATGAAATGAAATCACTGGTTGTTAGCTTGTTAATGATGGAAAGTAGGGGTGTGCAAAAAAACCCGGTTATCCATAACCAAATTGGTATCCAAATTGATCCACTTTAAAAAAACCAAACCAAATGCTAAAATAAAAATTGGTTTTGTTATTGGTTATCCAAATATAAACCGTTACCCATAATAAAAATTTGGTTTTGTTATTGGTTATCCAAATTTTACTTATGTGTTAAATTTTTATTTTTCTATGTTTTCATGTTTTATCACATTATAAATCAATTTTATATTTTAAATTTTTTAAAATTTTATAAAAAATTTATTTTAAAAATAAAAATCATATTTTTTCTTTTCACCAAAAATATTATATTTGGATTTTTTTTCGAAAAAATTATATTTGATATTTTTTTCAAATAAAATTATTATTTTTTTCTAAATAAAAAAGATATTTTTTATCAAAAATATTTTGTATTTTTTTCAGTAAAAAAAATGTTTTTTAGAAAAGAATAGATTTTTTTTATTTTTTTTTATTTTCAGAATATAATTTTATTATTTTCAAATTTTTTTATATATATTTTTTTCTTTTTTCTGAATATTTGTTATTTTTTTTCTAAAAAAAATTGTTTTTTTTTATGTTTTTTTAAATTTTAAAAGAAAAAATATTTTAAAACCTCATAAAATTTGTTTATGAACAATTATGTGAGATTTTAGAAATTTGAACAAATTTTTTGATGAGTTATTTATTTTATGAACAATTATGATTTATAGAGATATGATTCATAATTATTTTATTTTATGACCGTTTTTATGTAACACATCATACTTTGGGATTGTTTTTAATCGAGATATTATTTGTGGTGATTATAAAAGTCAAATTTAAAGTAATATTTTAAAATAAATAATTTTTTTATATAAAATAGTTTTATAATTAGTGAAAATAAAAAAGTTAGTTAAAAGAAAATAAAATTATTTTCGATATAAAATTGATTTTTTTTAAATATAGTTTTAAAAACTATTTTTTTTATAAAATTGGTTTTGAAATTGATTTTTTTAAGAAAATAAAGAATTGGTTTTACAGAAATTGATTTAAAACTGTTTTTTTTAAACTATTTTTTTTTTAAAAAAAAAACGGTTTAAAACCGAACCGATCCACTTATAAACCGATTTCTAAAAAATAAATTGGTTTTATGAAAATGGTTTTAAGAACCAAACCGAACCATATATATGGTTCAATTTGGTTTGGTTCATGATCCATGCACAGCCCTAATGGAAAGTAGTTAGTGTTGAAGAATTTGTTAATTTGCAACCGATCTGCAATTGTTAATTAGGATGCAGGTTCTGTTGCCTTGAAATTCAATATTGCTATGTTGGTTTTGAACTGAGTTTTATGGTGATGTAGGATAAATGTTATTGTCTTCAAATATACTTGCAGGGCGTGGGATTCACTTGTTCACTTGTAGCTCAAACTCAGATTGGTCATCATGTCATCATGTGGTTTATTGCATCATGTTGGGTGTTTTGTGTAGGTTTACGGGCCAATGATTGAAGGAATGGACTCATGCTTTTTTTGCAGGTTGCATATAGTTCACAACATGGCCTATGTTTGGAATTGAGGGCTTGGAATACTTGGCCAATGGTTAGGGATGACTTAGGACTAGATGTGGAATTTTATATGAATAAGTTTGTAATGACAATGTGGGAAATTGAATGAGTTTATATAATGACTTGTGTAATGTGTATTAAATTAATATTTTGGATTTTGGTTGTGAAATGAATGTTACTTGTGATTAAAATGAAAGTTGATTCTTGAATGAATGTATTGAACTATTTTGGAACTTGGATAGTATATGAAATGGATTTGAATGTTTGGAATTGTACATGGCTTGATCATTTGAATTGTATTGACTTGTTTGTACTTGAAAGTGAATTGAATGGTTGAAGGTTTTTAGAAATGCATTTGGTTTATGTCATTGTAATGAACATGTAAGAACAATCATGGTTTAGAAAGGTTTATGCACAATCTTTGGAAATGGACAAAACATGAATCATAGTTAAAGGTGACCAAGGTTTAAAATGGATCATGGTCTTTGAAAGGAACATGGATTAAAGATGAATGGTTTTAAAAATGACTTATAGAAAATGGTTGACTTTGGTCAACTAGTTGACCAAAAAATCAACAATTGACCAAGGTCAACTGTAGGTTACGAACTAGGGTTTTCTTATTTTTACGGTCTTGTGTTAATAATGGTGAACATGTAACCTAATTAAAAACATAGATGGACCCAAAATGATGACCTAAATTGTATTAAGCATCTTGATGGATCAAAAGAAAACCAAAGACCTAAGAGATCATGTATGGATGTAAGTATGAATCCAAGAACCAATGACCAATGATCAACACCACATGAGTATGAGACATGTCAATGAATCAAATCCTAATATCTTGAAAGAACTAGAAGAATAGATGTGTAAGTTTTGCTGACAAGATGTATGATAAGAGTTTCCCATCAAATAGCCTAGGTTTTCAGCCCATCCATGATCCCAAGTCAAATTCTTCTTGCACATAACTCCAAGTATCTGGGATTAGGGTTTCAAAGAAACATAACCATTAATTAAGGCTTTTGAATGGATCAGGATGCTTTTACAAGCAAGTCTTCACTATATGAGCCCCAACTAGGGTTTAGAAGTCAAGACAATGCCCAAGGAACATCCATGAAGCCTCATAACCAAATCATCAGGAAATTAGGGTTTGAGACCCTTGAGGAGTACCATGATAGAATCTTGTTGAATTTATGTTCCACATATCAAGAAATTAGGGTTTACATCCCCTATGTTCAAATGAATATCCAAGTCACACCTTTAGGGTTTTATCCACACACAAACCCTAGCTTTGCAAGCTAAGAGCAATGAATCTATAATGATCAACTACTAAGTATAATGAATGACTGATGCACATGAATGAAACATGAGTTTATGCATATGATTCTCAAGTCAAGGGTTGAGTGAAAAGGTGAAAAAATGGAGGGAAAATTTTAGGGTACAACAGTCGCCCCTATTTAATCTTCTTGAACCTGAATGCGGGAATTGCGAAAGCTTTTCAGGTATTCGAGGTAAAAGAGGATTAAATACCAATGTATCCAAAAAAATTCTCATTGAGAATGATCATATGGGATATGGAATAGCAGTTTGACTCTTACAAGCTCATCTGCTGGAATTTATTGAGATGTTCTATGGGGAGATTGTAAATGAGGATCATGATATGCATGTTGCATGATGTATTCTTTATTTTCATGATTTGTGAATGTTTCATATGGTCAAATGGATGTTATTCACAGGGTATGGTATATGGAATTGAGGAAACTTCGACTCGTCACCAATTACACCAAAGAAACTATTATTATGAGGACATGGTGTATCAACACCGTTGTTAGGGATCTACATGGTCCTACTGAAGAGCACAAAGATATATGATCTAACCGGGCAATCATCTAGACAAAACTTCCAAACTACCGATCATCTTTTAGGATTCTTTAGGAGGTTAAATCCATGCATAAGTTTTTCTTTTAATGTAGCCTTTATTATTCCCCAAATTTTAAAGCATTGTGTGATTAAAATAAATTAGCTATTTTGCAAACAAAATACAGGAAAAAAGAAAAGCGATTGATAAAAGAAATTGGATTTTATTGATTGTAAACAAATTTGTATATATGATGCGTACAAGGATGCAAAAATCCTTAAAGAGGATATTGCAAAAATTGAAAAATAAAATAAATGACAATGGGATATTTTTTTAATTTTCCATTGATTACGACATGGATTGTTATCCGCGGTAAGATCTGAATCCCAAATACTTCGCTTCGATTGACAATGATAGGATCAATCTTCGGTCGTCTGAGATCTAGCTTGTAGCGAGGTAGACTCAAGGAATATAGTCAAATCCCTTTATCCTTAACATTTTCCTGGACATTTTCTATTTTTTTCGTCCACCGGGATGCTCATTTTTTCCTAAATCGCCCTTTCGGTTTTTCGACTTTGTGAGCTTTAGTTTTTGTATGATCCCTAACTTTTGCATGGATAATTTATTTTTTGGTCCATCGGGATAGCCATTTTTGCCTAGATTGATCTTGTGAAGGTCAATCCAGCAGGCTTTTATTATCATTTATTTTTAGGCATAATATTTTTTGACTATGTCAGCATTCATTGGCGATGGCAAATCTTCCCCATCCATTATGGTGAGGATTTGGGCTCCACCTGAGAAGGCCTTATTATTGACAAAAGGTCCTTCGTAGTTGGGAGTCCATTTGTCCCGAGGTTCCGAGTTAATAGCAGAATATCTTTTGAGCGCGAGTTCTCCTTCGTGGTACTTTCGAGGAAGAAATTTCTTATCAAAAGCCTGTTTGAGGCATCTTTGGTACAACTGACCATGGCATACAAACGTCAAATGTTTCTCTTCAATCAGATTCCGCTGATCATACTGAGATTGAACCCATTCAACTTCATCAAGGTCAGCCTCTATAATGACCTTGAGTGAAGGAATCTCAACTTCGATTGGTAAAACAACCTCCATCCCATATACTAATGTGTATGGAGTTGTCCTGGTGGATGTACGAACTAAGGTCATGTAACCTTGCAAAGCAAAGGGTAGCATCTCATGCCAATCCTTATACATTTTGACCATTTTTTGGATAATTCTTTTGATGTTAATATTAGCTTATTCTACGACACCATTCATTTTGGGCCGATATGGTGAAGAGTTGTGGTGCTTGATCTTAAATTCTTTGCACAACTCCTTCACCATCTTATTGTTGAGATTACTGGCATTGTCAGTGATGATCTTGCTAGGAATTCTATAGCGACGAATTATCTTTTCTTAATAAACCGAGTAACCACCTATCGAGTGACCTTGGCATATGAAACAACTTCAACCCACTTTGTAAAGTAATCAATAACAGCTAGGATGAATCGATGACCATTGGAAGCTTTCGGTTCTATTATCCCAATCATATAAATACCCCACATAGAGAAAGGCCATGGAGACGTCATAACGCTCAACGGGGTTTGTGGCACAAAGATCTTGTCACCATATATTTGACACTTGTGGCATCTTTTAACAAAGTTGTAACAACCAACCTTCATTGTTGTCCAGTAATACCTAGCCCGGAGGATCTTCTTGGCCATAGCAGGACTTTTTGCATGTACACCCTCGCAACCTTGATGTATAGATTTTATGATCATGCTAACTTCGTGTCTATCCACTCATCTGAGCAGCACAAAATCATAATTCCTCTTGTATAACACATCACTGTTTAAGAAAAACTTGGAGGAAAGTTTTCTCAAGGATTTCTTGGGATATTGTTGTTTCTCTAGAAATGTCTATATGTCATAGAACCGGGGCTTATCATCAGGATCTGCCTTAATTGCTAGACAATGTGATGGTTCATCCAGGTGGTCAATATGAATAGTTGGTGCTTCATTCATCCATTTGACTTTAAACATGGATGCCAATGTAGCTAGAGAGTCTGCTAACTGATTTTCTTCCATAGGAATATGATGAAAAGGGATTTCATCAAAGTAGGGCAGCTGTTTTCTGATATGCTCTTTATAAGGTATTAACTTGTTATCCCGAGTTTCCTAGTCACCTTTTACCTGACTGATTACCAGAGCTGAATCTCCATATACCTCAAGAATTTTAATCCTTAAGTCAATGGTCGCCTCAATACCATATATACATGCCTCATATTCTGCCATATTATTGATGCATTTAAAGCATAATCTAGAAGTAAAAGAAAGGTGGAAGTAAGTTAGAGAAGTGATAATTATGCCTATTTCATGACCATGAGCATTAGAAGCGCCATCGAACACGAGCATCCATCGTGATCCTGGTTCGGGGCCTTCCTCGGGGCCTTGAATAACGTAATCTCTGGTAAACATGATGTTTTCATCTGGAAAGTTAAACCTCAATGGTTGATAACCCTCCACAGGTAAATGAGCAAGGTAGTCAGACAAAATACTCCCCTTTATTTCTTTTTAAGTCACATACTGGATATCGTATTCAGTTAACAACATTTTCCACCGAGCAATTCTACCAATGACAATAGGCTTTTCAAATATGTACTTTATTAGATCCATTTTAGATATCAATAAAGTAGTATGGAAAACCATGTATTGTCTCAGGCGTCGAGCATCCCAAGCCGGAGTATAACAAGTTGTCTCTAAAAGTGAGTATTTGGTGTCACATTCAGTGAACTTCTTGCTGAGATAATATATTGCATGTGTCATCATGCTGAACCAAAACGCAACCCATAGATTCATCGAGTACCGTGAGGTACATAATAAGAGGCTTACCAGGAAGAGGTGGTATTACGATTGGTGGTTCTTACAAATACTTTTTTATTTTGTCAAATGCCACTAGACAATCATATCCCACAAAATCGATTGATTCTTCCTCAACAATTTAAATATCGGTTTACAGGTAGCTGTTAAATGTGATATGAATCTGGAAATATAGTTGAGTCGACCAAGGAAACCTCAGACTTCTTTTTCTGTTCGGGGAGGTGGCATATCTTGGATTGCTCGAACTTTATCGGGATCAACATCAATCCCTTTCTGACTGACTATGAAACCTAATAAATTACTAGATTGGACCCCAAAAGTACACTTTGCTGGATTCAAACGCAACTTGAATTTTTAGAGTCTGGAAAACAATTTTCTCAGGTGTTCCAAGTGATCATCTTCAATTCTGGATTTGGAAATCATGTCGTCCATGTAAACCTCGATCTCTTCATGAATCATATCGGGAAAGAGGGTTACCATGGCGCATTGATATGTTGCCCCTACATTCTTTAAGCCAAACAAAATTATTTTGTAATAGTATGTTCCCTAAGGCATGATGAAAGTTGTCTTCTCCATATCATCAGGCGACATCTTTATCTGATTATACCCTGAGAAACCATCCATGAAGGAGAAAACGGAAAACTGAGTTGTATTATCAACTAAAACATAAATATGAGGCAAAGGGAAATCATCCTTTGGACTTGCTTTATTGAGGTCTCGGTAATCTATACATATTTTGACTTTGTCGTCTTTCTTCGGAACTAGAACGATATTAGCGACCTACTGCGGATATTCAGAAATAACTAAAAGGCCAGCACCAAACTGCTTTTTAAACTCTTCTCTGATCTTGAGTGTCATGTCATATCTAGTCATTCTAAGCTTCTGCTTGATTGGAGGACATTGAGGCTTGAGTGGTAAGTGATTCTCAACAATGTTGGTGTCCAACCCTGGCATATCTTGATACGACCAAGCGAAGATGTCAACATATTCATGCAGTAACTTGCCTAACTCAGAGTGTACATGCTCGACAAGAGATGCCCCAATCTTCACCTCTTTTTTGTCATTTTTAGAACCCAAGTTAATAACATCCACTGGTTCTTTGTATGGCTGAATATCTTTCTCCTCATGCTCAAGGAGTCGTGCTAGTTCAGCTGGAAATTCACAATCTTCATCTCTGCCATCTTCAGCTTGGTTAATTGGAAATCCAGACTTACAAACGATTCTTGCCATGTTATTATTAATGGTTTTATTTTATTTGCATGTCATGAGCTTATTTTTAGTATGCTTTTTAAAAAAGTGGAAAAAGAAAAAGAAACTTTTTCCATTTCATTTTTGGTGAAAATGTAAAATAACTGAAAGAAAGGGAACAAAATTTTGAATGCAAAAACTTCCTTTATTTAATCACATAATACTTATAAATAAGGAGGCCCTTACAAGCCTGCCTCTTGTCTCGTGCGAAGACTAGGGATTAAGAAAACAAAATGCATTACATTTTCTCTGAATATACTATAGGAATCACGGAAGTCGTCCAATTGGCGAGCTTCAATCCCGAAGGACTTCTGCGTATAAAACTGGGAGTATCCTGTTTGTTGCCACTAGATTCTTCAATAATTGCCATTGTGTGACCGTCTTGGAAACTTGCACTATTGAACTTGACAGGTTCGAACTTCTGCTTCATAGGAATTGCTTTGCAAGTTGATGGATGATAGCCAATATTGAATCTACCGCGCTTCTCTTTCACGTTGACAACTTAACCCCAACCAGCTAATGAACCTTTCTCCAGGTTTTGCTTGGCGCTTCTGACTGAAGATAGGATTGTTGCAAATGACTGATCATGATTGGAAGTTGTTGAGTTGACATCTTCAAACTCTAAACAGTGGAGTGGAATTTCAGCAACCCCTTCACCTGTCTCGACATACCTGAACGAAGAAATCTCACTAACCAATAAATCCTCTTCACCACAAACTATAACCAGCTTGTCATCGATCGTGAATTTCATCCTTTGGTGCAGCGTATAAGTGACTGCCCCAGAAGCATGAATCCAAAGTCTACCCAACAAACAATTGTACGCAGGATTAATGTCCATGACTTGGAAGGTGATAGTAAACTGATGAGGTCCTACACAAATTGGTAGATCCACATCTCCAATAACCTTCCTCCTAGAGCCATCAAAAAATCTCTATCAATCAGTGCACTGACCCTCATATCGGGTCCCTTAAACTGTAGCTGGCTCATGTAGCTTTTGGCATCACATTGAGCGAGGAACTGGTATCAACAAAACTCGAGATACTAGGGTGTCTACACACATGGAAAATATATGCAATGCCTTATTGTGGCCATTCCCTCAGGAGGTAATTCCGCTTCATTAAATCCTAAATACCTGTTGGCGGTGATATTCGCAACCATGTCGTCAAACTGATCGACTATGATATCCTGCATCATATGAGAAATATTTATGACTTTCACCAATGTTTTATGGTGAGCCTTAGAACTCAAAAGTAAAGACAATATAAATATTTTTGAGGGAGTTTGACCCAACTGATCAACAATTTTGAAGTTACTCTTCTTGATCAATTTGAGGAATTCTTGGCTTTCCTCAACATAGATACCTTTCTTGTAACCTTCAACTTGCTCATCTTTACTTATCATCCCTTTACCTTTGGAAGTTTCAAATTTTGCAACCTTATCGGGAATAACCTTTGTTATAGGTGGAACAATTGTCACGATCGGAGTGGCGGGTACAGATGCCCCTGCCTGTAGAGGAGGAGTAGGAAGGACCTTCTCCTTATGAGGGACAATTGTGGGTGATGGAGACACCCTAGGAGTGTACTTTGGAGCGAATACATGGCCACTGCGAGTCATGCCTCTCGTTCTAGTTATGTTAATAGTTTCAGTACCAAGAAATTGAATTTCTTTTCCACCCACGTACATAGTCGTCTCGTACCTCTAAGGCACCGCCTTGGTGTCTTGATATGGGAACGAACCATGAATACAGATATGGATAGGCTGAATCCTTTTGGGAGGAGCTTCGATCTTCTTTTTTATATATACTATGGTTATTGGTTTGATAACAACAATCTCTTCAATTACCCTTGATCTGGAGAACTGTACCAACCCTTGATTCATCAAATTCTACACACAACCCTTCAAGACATCACAACAATCAGGATCTAATTCGCAAACCCTGTAATTATCATGGATACCATTCCGAAACCCATGCTCTTGAAGCTTTCTTAAATCCACGGACATCGGATTTTTCACATCATCGACCCTTTTGCTAAAATCTGCAGTATCTTAATCAATCACTGCGCTGACTTCTGGCCCATTATGATTTGGCAAAGGATTTTTCTTTACATTAGGTTTTTCTTCTGAAAAGGACAGAACCTTCTGGTTAATAAGCTCCTGAATTTTATTTCTGAGAGGCCAATAATCTCCGATTAAATACCCTATATGCACGGCCTGGTAAGCACATGAGGCATTAGGGTTATGCTTGAGATGATAAGGAAGGATGGCCAACAAAATTTCTTTTGGCACAATAGCCCCCACATGAATCAAATAAGGCACTAATTCGAAATATGGTACATGAATTTTATCAATGCGAGGATATCTGGCGTAGTTGTTGCAAGGATATCTGTAACTACAAACTAGTCGGTGCCATATCCAAATTGTACTTATACTGCTTCAAAAATGTTTCAGATAAGTATCTCCGTGATCTGATTTTGGTACGCTCCAAGATCATGTACCAATCCAAGGAAGCCCCAGAAAGACTGTCTTGGAAACAATGAATCAGCAAGTCGTCATTATCAATATATGATGCCATCTTCCTACAATACATCGTAACATGACTTCGAGGACAACTTAATCCCTTGTATTTTGGAAAATCTGGTGCTTTGAATTTTTGAGGAAGCACCACATTCAGAACCAAACATGAATTTATGGCGTCCATACCAAAAGCCGAGAAGCCCTATATAGCCCTTATTTTGTCATCTAACATTTGGTAGTCCGTTGGCCTTGTCAGATTAGCATTAGGAACAACGACCAGACAGGCTGGTCGAGAAACATCTTGAACATACTCCTGAGTAGGAACAAATTGAGGAGCAAACAATATCCGAGGATAATAAGAAAAACCAGGAGGCATGGTCTGGTGAACGACATTCACCACCTGAGAGAACTGCCCTCCATTTTGAGCATTAGGAGCCTAAGGTTCCCCAGATTACACATACTGAAGTGCAGGGTTCACAGGTGCATAAGGCCAACTTTATTCATCTTTCAGCCCTTTCTTCCAAACTTCCAATTGGTCTTGAAGTTTCTTGATTTTCTCTTTATGGTTAAGCTCCAATTTACAAGCTTGATATTGAGTTTCTCTTAGCTTCTTCTTCTTAGCTGATAGATTGGCACACGTTCCCTTCAATGCTTCTCCTAACTTCCTTCTTTTGTACAACTTAGCTTAAACCTCATTGTCCACTTGAAGTGTTTTATCCCTCTTCTAATTTAGATTGAACCTCAAGTTCTCCTTCTCCAATGAAATATTACCAAAACTAGATTTGAGATCAGCATTCTCTTTTTCTAATGCCTTGATAATTACCTTCAGCTCGTCAACTTCAGAGATAGGATTAACAGTGAATTCGGGAGGCTTGATGCTCATGGACGACTTTGATGGAAATGGAAACAATATTTCTTTAACCATCTCCTTCACTCATCTGGTATAAGCTTCCTTGGATATGTAGTTCTTCTTACCCATTTCCGCTCTTCCTTGAGGACACATCTCTCTCCAATCCTTGATAATCTTCTTGAGTAACTCTTGATTGTCGACCTCTTCGTATAAGACAAAACCTTCCACACACATGGAATCACGTTTTACTGCCATAGGGTATCCCAACTGATGTAATTCCAATCTCGGGTTATAGTCGATTCCACCTTTTGTTCCAATAAGAGGTACATTAGGGAAGTCGCCACAATTGAGGATGAACTTGACATTATCATAGATCCTAGAGTACCGGGAAATATCTTCAGCATTCAAGGACATGATCCTTTGAGACCACTTCAGATTATCTTTATTCTCAATGAAAGTACCTTTGCTGGGTAGATGCGAAATAAACCATATATACATCAAAGGGATACATCATCGATGGTTCCTTTAATCTTCTGTGTCCTTATGTGAATAGAGTAGTAAGTACCAACAAGAATGGTAGGAACATGATTATGAGTTAGGAAAATATGGATAGTAGCCAGATCTACAAAGTCCTCCATATTTGGAAATAATACGATTCCATAGATAAGTAAAGCTATAATGGCGTTCAAAGTCGCCCAACTTTCAGCATCGACAAAAGTAGTGGCCTTATCCACCAGAAACTTCGAGGTAAGACCATGGATTCCACCTTTAAGCTTTAGATTCAGCTCTACTTCCTTCTTCTCTAGGTGAAGGGCTTCAGCAAGGATATGAGACTTAGGGAGCTCTTTAGTGCCAACATAAGGAACTCGGTTTTTAATCCCAATACCAAAAATATGAGAGTATTCCTCCAAAGTAGGTGCTAACTGATAGTCCTGAAAGGTAAAACATCTCAGCGGAGGATCATAAAATTGCACAAGAGTGTGCACAACCATAGTGTTGACTTCAGTGTTCATAATTCCTAGAAGGTTTCCATAAAACTTCTTGAACTCATCTTTGTTCTCAAGAATCAGACGTGCCCCTAGTCCTCTAAAAAACTTTAATCGTGGCTCCACGAGCTTGTAATTATGAATGCTTCTTCTTTCGGAAGTCATGCTTTGTCTTGGATACTCAATCAACAAACTTGGCTCTTGGATTCCTAGAAAAATGAATATGGGAAATTTTTATTATGATGTGATGATAATGTATGATGGGATGACATGTAGCACATAGATTCAAAGCACTAATACATTCTGTATAATTTGTACATGTTTTTCGTTGTAAGTTCAAAGATTTGATGCAATATGATAACCAAGGTATGTAGAATCTATGGTTTCATAGAAGAAAAATCCCTATCCCCCTCACAGGTATGGATTATGCTCCAAAGATGGTCCCTAGAAGGTCTCCCGGAGTCATCATCTCGAAATGAAAATACCATGTCGTAGCGAATTCTCGCAGGAAAAAAGTACTTCCAAGTTGAAATTCTGGTATCAGATACGAGATGTCGAAGGTAATGTCATGACATTAATATCTGAACAACAAGTGAAATATAAACAAGATAAAAACAGATAAACAATTGAACAAGCGACACAAGCAATTGTTAACCCAATTCGGTGCAAACTCACCTATGTCTGGGGGCTACCAAGCCAGGAAGGAAATCCACTAAACATAATTAGTTCAAAGACTCTCAGTAAACAACTTAAAGTTACAGTCTTTTCATCTAATCTCTACCCGCGTGACTTCTATCTAAGAACTCTTAGATATGAGACCCTACTCACTCCCCCTCAATCACAACAGTGATACTAGAACAAATACAAAAAGCTTCAACCATACTTGATCTTGCTTAAAAGCTTCAACCAAGTAAACAAATACACTCGTACTTCAAAGCTTAGAGTGGACAAATTACAACACAGAACTCAGTCCAATTCATACATCAACAAGATGAATGAATGGCTCACAATTCACAAGATCACACAAGACTAAATCCCTAAAACTCTCTCACTTCATCATTCGTTTCTTGTGTGTCTAAAACAGGTTTTACATGGCCTTTAAATAGATTTTTTTGAATGGGCCTGGGCTGCATGAAACCCTAATTTTATTTTAATTGCGTATCTCCTAAGAAACAGTAGCTAATCATTCCTTTTTGTAAAATAAAACATTCTGGTTTAAAATAGAATTACTCCTTGAATAGCGCATGCAATCTCCACATAAGCACACAAAGATTTGCATGAAAAATGCAACAACTAAACACATAACATTCAGACTGAATGTTCTGTAAGCACATGTCTTAACATCGGGTCTGACATCTTGGCTAACTCATGCACAACCATATTTAAACAACCTGCAGGAAGCTGATATCACATGTCAAGACAACACGCGTGACATCTTGTGATAACACTTAGTTTTACCAAAATTGATGTTGTAGCGGTGTATTCGTCGCTATATGATTTATTGATTAAACCATAAGCAAAGCATACAATGAATTCGAGTCGCCACCGCACTTTTATTTATCCAAAGGACTGGCTAAAAAGCGAACAAAAGCCTAAGAAGTTTTACACATAGAAAACTAATGAAAAGATCAGAGAGTCTGGGTAAGGTGTAAATTACGCAATGGGAAGGTGTTAGGCACCCACTACGTCCTAGGTACTCCTAGGGAGCCCTTTTCACACTTGTTGTATAAAATTGTTATTTGTTATGAAATATTTATTGTGCAAACATGATTGGGATGATGAGAAAAGAATATACAATTTTTATTGTTTTTGTGTTCGAACGGATGAACCCGTTGCCTACGTACCTTCCATCAAAGGTAAGGATCAAAACACCGTAGTTCGGCTAAAAGATTTCCAAAAGTTAGTGAGTTCAATTTTAAACAATAGCACTGAGGCTCTTCATTATCAATGGGAGAAAACTCGACCAAGACCAACATCCACCATGCGAGGATAGCTTCGACGTACTAGAGGGGTTAACCCTGTTTTCAGTACGGAAGTCTTATAGTCGACTCACTAAGGATAAGGTGAGGTTTACATCAACCACAATGATAATTGAAACCTATGGCCAATGTGTGAAGAGATTAACAAGAATGGACAAAGCCACAAAACAATTGAATGGGTGAAGTTAATTGATTATGAGTAATCATGAAAGTAGGGTCGAAGTAGGATTAAGATTGATTCAAAAGAAGTATTATGAAATGAAGTTTGAAAAAGTCAAGGACTTGGGTCCAGGTTTTTGATTTGAAAACATGAAGATGTTTGCACAATATCTATCTCAAGTTTGAAAGTAATGTGTGAAAAGGTTTAGGACATAATGGGGATGAATGGATGAAAATGGATTGTAAAACTTCCTAGAATGTTCACCTATCGAAATCATATAGAAGATGACTCAAGTGTGTCCTTTGGAATAGGCAATGAGCAACAACAAAATAAGCAAACAAGTGATACCGGATGCCACTCAATGGTCTTACTCCAATCTCACAAACAAAAGTGGATACCGGATACCAATAGATGGATTTACACCAATCTCCTAAACAAAGAAACAAGGATGTCGGAAGCCAATAGATGGACTTATTCCAATCTCCTAAAACAAAACGAAACTTGGATACCAGATGCCAATCTGTCCGGGCTTATACCAATATCCAACATATGATCATAGGAAAGCAAATGCCAACTTGCAGGGACTTACAATTGCATCCTCACATACAACAAATGCAAATGCATCAAGCAAAGAGAAGATGAGTGGCCAATGAGATGGTCTTATACTCACTTCCATATCATAGGAACAATGGCCAAAGGATGGTCTTACAATCGTCCTCAATGGGCAAACAACAAAGATATGTCATAGAGACAAATGAGATGATCATGCACTAATGAGCAATTAATGATGATAAATGCACAAAGCATACAAGCAAACATGTGTATATGAAGTGAGCAATCAATCAATTGAAGTCATTCAGCACACACTATAACCAAACAATCAGGCTCATACAAAAGGGTTAGGCATTGAAGCCAACTGGAATAGGGTTGATGGTGCTCTTAACCTTGCCATTGAGGGGCTAAGGTGAAGCAGATGAAAAGATATGAGGGGTGTGCCTCATTGCTCTTATCCCTGGCCAGGGAGAGCATTTGAATATCAGAAGGTGTGGGAGTTCAGAAAGTAGGAACTCTCTCCACAGATTATTGACTCGATAGATCTTGGGTTTTTACTCACTATGCATCAACACATGTGGTGTGAGCAAGGTGAGTGACACACTGAATAGTAGGAGATAGGTTGCATATCTCTTGGGTTCTACCAATTGCCTTATTCAAAGGACTTTTCCTGCTTGGGACAAACGTAAACACACACAAGCATTGCCTCTTAAGGAGGACTTCAGACAGTTGCCTGGCCAAGTAACAGACCAGGTCTTCCAGACTACATGAAGATAAGAAGTTATACCTCAATGCAAATTGCTATTAAAGCAAAGAAAAGCAAGTTCTTAAAGAACTAAGCAACTAAGGGTACCTGAAACCAGTCAAACAGAATCAGTACACAACTCAAAGTCAAACCAAAATAAGATAGGGATCAACAGTCAATACAATCAGTTAAAGGTGCAATGCACAAAGCTCAAAGCATGTGAGCCAAGCAACCTACAAAACAAACAAGTTAGTCATGATAATCAATCAAGCTCAATCAATTTGTATTGATCTCTTTGGGTATTTGTTGCTTAACCTGAAACAACAAACTTAAACATGAGCAACATGACCACTAGGACAAGCCTAGGGTCAAAAAGAGATAAGAAAATCAAAACAGCAAGTGACAAGTGTCCAAAATCAAGTTCAAACAATCAAGAAACAAACTCAATTGGTTTCATGTTCATATCAATCATCATCATCATTTCATAAGCAAATTAGGTCAAAGCATGGCATATAGAAGTTCAAAGAAGTCAACAAAATGATTTAGCTCAAAACCAATCACAAACATTTCAATAAATTATCAAATAATTCATGATCAAACATCATCCATAACATGATAATCATACCAGATTTCAGCTCATTTGGATCAAGGGAAGTAGGTCAATGAAAATCAGAAAGGGCAAGGCAAGTTCAAGCATGCTCAAAGAAGTCAACCAAACATGCACCAACTTCAATAAATCATAAAACAGTGACAACATATGAGAAATGAATGAGACCAAAACCATGACAAAGCTTAAGATGTCTACTAATCACATGTCAAATTTCAAGTTCATCCAATAATGCATGAGAATTTCATAAATAAAATGAGAACATGTGTCATAAAAAGTCAACATATGACCAAACAAGGGAGAAAATCCCAAACAAATAGGAAATGCCATCAATAATTCCAGAAAAATTCACATGTAAACTAGACACCCACAAGTATGTTCATGCAAAAATTCAGACCAATTTGAGTTCAAGAAGCATGGTAATTAAAATCATGAAGTTGGACATGAATGGTGTGACACAAATTGTCACACCCCTAATCAAAAAATCATAACTCCACAACCAGCAATGATAAATTCACAAACTCTACACCAAAATCACCATGAATGTGTCTAGTTTAAGCACAAAGAATTTGGGAAGCATTGGATAAGGTATCATCATTTCACAATTGATTTGGTAAGACATACATAAAATGGACACATATGACAAACCCTAGCACAATTTAAAATCCACTCATGCAAAAAATCTGGAAAAAACATGATAAAAAACTAGAGATCAAGATGAACATTTTGCAAAAAATCCCATGAAATTTGGATCAAAAATGAGTGTGCTATGATTTTTGTAAGATTGGTATCAAAATGAAATAAAAATTGAGAAAATAAAATGATTAAATGAAATAATGTGACCGGCAATGGCAATTGTGTAATATTGGAGTCCCTTAAGTGAAACGCACCGTTTCACTTAAGGAGGTGGCAAGTTCTGATTCGTCACATGGCAATGAAACAGTGTAAACATGCAGAAAAACACGAGCCAACAGCCAAAACGCGATTCACAAGATCAAAAGAGTTCTGGGTTTTAAAATTATTAGGGTTTATGCGTGCTACAGTACATGTTCATGATCATGAAGAACTTTTGTTCCAGATTTTGCAAACAAACATATCAATCGAATCAGCAGACAACATACATCAACATTCCAACAACCATTTTCATTAAATCATGCTATCATGAATGAATCGAGCAGAAACATATTTAAACATCAAACTTCAAAGCCAAGTTTCTCACTCATTACACAACCATTTTACACGATTTAAGTTTCAAAATGATCAGCATGGCAAGATCTTCAAGATGCATAGCATGATTTTAAGAATGACTAGATTCGAAATCTTACTTGTTTTGAAGGACAGTGATGAATTCGTGATCCTTTGGCCTCAAACAGCTGAAACAGATGTGCAATAAGGTCCAAAATGATGAATGAACAAAGGCTTTTAGCTCAACAACTCTCGAGGAAGCTCCACTCAAGATCTGCCATGGAAGAAGGTTGATGAAACAGTTGCAGATTCCTTGTTTACAGTGGTGGTTTGATGCTCACAAAAGCTTCCAAGGTGATGGTGAATGATGAAGCAACCAACACAAGCTCGAGCCTCTTTGAAATTTTCAGCAAAAATTCAAATGAAGAAAAATAGAGTTTGAGAGAAAATGGCTTTTTTGGTCTGCTTTTGTGAAAGAGTGGCTGCTAGGGCTTTTAAAGCAGAAAAATGAAACATATATACTGTGATTAATGGAGCTAAGTTTGGTTAATGAATGGTTAATTGCATTTAGCTCAAAGTGGAGTGTTTTTGGTTAATTGATGGATTTCACTTTAGTTGCATGTACAGCTGCGAAAATGGGCCTTGGACAACTTCCAAATATGATTTTTAGAACATTTCAATTGGTAGAATGTGTAGCAAATGGCTATTTTGAAAGTCAACTTTTTCACCTTTCCTTTTTAATTCAAGTCACTTGGAAAAAGGCCATTTTGATTGGTAATTTTTTGGTGAATTGTGATGAAATATTTGGATAGAGCACATCAAATAGGACTTGTAGCAAAAAACCCCACCCAATTTGGCCAAATGGTTTGGAAGATATGCCACTTTGAAGTTCAAAAATTCTTGAGAATGATTTGATCATAACTTGCCAACCATAAATGAGAAATGAGTGTTCTTGGACTTTTTGGAAATGGGAGAACAAGATCTTCAACTTTCATGTTGGACAAAAATTCATTTGAAGCTTGTATGATGATGTAATGTTGGGGAGAAGAAGTTTCCATTTTTGGCAAATTCCAATTACAGGTCAACTTTCTATTTTCTGGAAATTTCTTGTCTGACTTCAAAATCTTCACTGTGGATGTTTGACATGTTATATGAGGCTTATATGGACATGAATGAGACCTCTCAAACCAATTCCCACCATCAAATCACTGATTAAATGCACAGTTGACCAAGGTTGACTTCAGTTGACTTTGCTAGGGTTTTGGTTGACTGAACCATGTTCTGATGAATTCCAAGCCCCTACCACTTGATATCTTGATCCAAAATGATGTCACAACTCATGTGAAATCTTGATGAATGATCATGGTGCCCAAATTCTGCAAGAATGGCCACCGTCTATCTCAACGACTGACTTTGACTGATTTGACCTAATTTGCTTCATCTGCAAGTAACATGGTTAGATGACAATATTTTTGTACCTTTGGTTAATAGACAGATGAAAAGCAATGATATACAAATGCAAAACATGCTTGGTGATCAAGAACCACACTCACAGGATAACCCACCCACCAGGAGGGAAGCAAAGGTGCACAAAGATCCTTGAGGCAATGATATGATGATATGATGCCATGAGGGATCTTAGGGACAAAATTGGGGTCTTACAGATGCCCCTATTTAAGGTCATTCTAGCCGGAGAAGTGAAGTTTAGAAATCTTCATCTCGACGCGGTAGAATGGGCTTAAATAACAGTAATGAGACGAATTTTGGTCCCTAAGAGACCTCATGATGCAAATGTATGCATGCCAAAGACACAAATTCTGTGGGGAATATGGTTCACACAGAAGAAAAGACGATCCATCGGAGTAATACACTCACCAGGAGCAGAGACTCTAATAAGATTTTTGTTGGGGATAAACAAAACTGACACAGCGTGAACAAGACACGACTCTGATTAGGGAAACAGAAATCAGACTGGAGGCCTCACTGGGGAGTGAAGGACTCACACTGGGGAAAAGAAAATTCCAAAGGAAAAACATCTATTGGAGAGACACAAGCTGACTCCTGGGAAGAAGCAAAAAGGAAATTCCACTGAGGAAGCAACAAAGAATGAGATGCTACCGGTATACGAGTAACAAGCTCAGGAAGAATGAATATCTAAGACCGGTATAAGGGTGAGAGATATCAATCAACCAAGCATCTGAGAAAGACCTGGAAAAGGTACATAAACTCAGGAAAATCTGACTCCACAAGGGGACCGAGGTCATAATAGGGAGCAGAAAGGAAGGAACACCAAGGATACCGGGTTGTAGGTATGTAACAGGTGACCGACCAAATACGTGAATTGGTGTGTGTTCCAAAACACTCATCATCCTGAAGAGAGCGAAAGCAAACTTGTTTATAGGATGGATATTTGATTCTATAAAGAATGCAAATCTTACTCAGTTGGGGAAACAAACAAAGTGTTCGACAAAAGAGTGCATGAGATATATTATCTATAGCCGTCAAAACGTAGATAATGTACTCGCATGGAAAATTATCCTGAATCGGGTTGTAGGTTGTTTATAGGATAAGATCCGAAATCGTGAATTGGTTTGTGTTCCAAAACACTCATCATCCTGAAGAAAGCTAGAACAGCAGACTTGTTTATAGGACGGACGTTCGATTCCACAAGGAATACGAAACTTACTCTGCGGAGAAAACAATCAAAAGATTGACCCAAGAGTGAACGAGATATAATATCCATTGCCGTCAGAACGTGGATAGAATACTCACATGGAAGATTATCCTTAACCGGGTTGTAGGTTGTTTATAGGATAAAATCCGAAGACGTGAATTGGTTTGTGTTCCAAAACACTCATCATCCTGAAGAAAGCTAGAACAGCAAACTTGTTTATAGGACGGATATTCGATTCCACAAGGAATACGAATCTTACTCGACTAGGGAAGATCAACAAAGGACTCCAACCAAAGAGCGCATGAGACATATTGTTCATTACCGGCAGACCGTGAATAATATACTCGAAAAAGGAAGAGACACCAGAGATACCGAAGTATATAATAGGTGACTAACCAAAAAGAGAGACAATCGATACCAAGCATACGGGTAATCGAAAGACAACTCAAAAGATAAATTGCAAGCATCCGGCAATTATCCGACAACAAAGAAATATTCGATTCCGCAAAGGGAAAAAGCGAATCTTACTCGACCAGGGAAACATGAAAGGCTTCGACTGAAGAGTACATGAGATATATTATTCATAGCCGTCAAAACGTGAATAATAACCTCGCATGGAAGATTATCCTTAACCGGGTTGTAGGTTGTTTATAGGATAAAATCCGAAAAGAAAGGCATCGGGATACCAAACTAAGTATATAATGATGAACAATCAAAGGGAGCAACAGACATTACCAACAAGAGGGTAAATGAAAGAAGACTCGCTGGGAATGCATTGATAAAAATCAATGATCCGGGGAACACAATCACTGACAAAAGGTGAAAGGACCCGCTAGGGATAAAATTGCTAGCATACGACAATTATCCACAAAAGACTTGCTAGGGATATAAGTGCTTATCTGAGCAACTTATCCAAGCGAAAGGAAGATCAACATCAAGTATTGAATGAAGATAACCACAAAGAGGGGATTGTCATCGGTTGGGATGAACAACAAAATTAACTCTGCAAGTGGAGAAAACAGGGTTTATGACTACCGGTTCGTAGGTAGAAAAACCGCGAAGATAGGACTTACGACTGCTGGTTTGTAGGCAGAGGGCCAAACTCTGGTGGGGATAACCACAAAATTAGGGTTTACATCTACCGAATACGGGGTAGAAAACCAACAACTCCGCGTGGGGATAGAACAAATCACAAATCCGCACGGGAAACCAAAATAGGGCTTATAACACACCACAAACTGCCGGAGAGCAGGAAAATAGGATTTACAACTACCGACTGTTAGGTAGAAAACCAAAACTACTCCGCTGGGGAACAACCCACTGGGAAGCACAAGACTTTTGACAAATAGCCAGTTCGGGAATAATCCGAAAAGACAAACTGAATCAAGACATGTCCTAATGAGGATGTAACTCAAATAGGAAAATCCTTCCCAATATATGTGTTGGGAGGAAACGGAAGAAACCGTCATCCACGAGGGTGTATCTCAGTGGGGAACTGCAGAAGGACAAACAACAGACACTTTCTGCTTACGGGGCTGACTCTATATGGAGAGATTTAGACACCCGACATCTGCTAGGGGAGATCTATTAGGGATCTGCATCACCCGTTGCAGGAGACACAACAATCAAAAGATACATGGCAAACAATGCAACACGAATATCTGAATGTTTATGAATATGCATGAATATGCATGATTTTATGTTTAATGAATGCTGACAAAACAGACAATTCTAACACAAACAGGTCCAGGAATCAAACGCCCGGTATTATACTTCCAGGGGAAAACCAACTGGAAAGCCAATCTGCTGGAGATCTATATGCTGAGAAACAAAGATCTGCGGGTACTGCTGAGGAAGCAGAGAATCAGAGATATCAGGAAACCAAATCTCCGAGTGACGGATCAGCAAACAAACCGATCAGGGCACAGAAAGTCACAACAGGCAAAACAGCCACCAAGACAAATCTGTTGGAGAACAAGAGAAAACCCAAGATATCTGCAAGGGATCCCAGTGTCAACTGAGGAACAAAAGGGTGCATTGCACAAGCACGAACTGCTGTAGAAGCAACTCCACATAACTCCGTTGGGGAACAACCCACTGAGGGAGAATGTACTACACAAGTAGATTCTGCAACAAGCCACTCTACTTGGGGAGAATACACAAAGCAAACTAATCGCAACAAATAGATTCTGCAATATAAGCCACTCTACTGGGGATCACAAGCAGTCAGGAAATCAATCCGTTCTCTGAATGCTAGAGCCATCATCCGACCATACTGGGGATCGAAGGAGTATTCAACAGGCGAAACTGCCACAACAAACATTCTGCAGACTATGCTGAGGAAAAGATGGTTGAAATACTGGGATGTCAACCCACTCAACCACTGAATAAGAAAATAAATCATGCTCTGCTGAGGAGAACAAACACTCTGATAGAGAGACAGCAACAACTCTTCAGACGACTTCGCCGGGGAAAAGGTAAAGTACCGGGTATCAAACCGCCGACTTATCGAGTCTTTTAAAAGGAAAACGACCGTGCTGAGGAAACAGACAACTCTGCCGACACCTGCACTGGGGAGAGTGACAACAACTCTGATTGCGAATGTGCTGAGGAGACAAATAAAGTCTGGGGATGTCGACCCACTGGAGAAAGTGACGGGGCGCCAGGATGACAAACCAATCAACCGCTGAAACTCACAAGGGAACATCCATGCTAGGGAAGATTGCTGCTGGAGAAAACGAAGTCTTCAACAACACTCTGCTTGCGACTATACTGGGGAACAACCCCAACAACAACTTTGTTTAAGGAACAACCCCAACAAAGATCTGAAGAAAGAAGATACAACCAAACCAGGAATATGAACAAATGTCTTACCTGTTGGAAATCATGCCACCCTCGGGAGAGCACTGAGATATTCTTGAGTATCCTTTCAACATTGTGGATATTCACTTTGTTTAAAATAACAATTTTTTTGAAAAATTTGATTTGTTTAAAAACAATGACATTTTATCAATTTAAAACATGCAAAACATTTGTTGAATTGAAACAAATAAGAGTGCAAATAATTGGATAAAAAGCTCAAATTGATTTGATGGAATGGTAGCCTGCAAATGGCAAGACTCCATAGATCTGTATAAATTTGAAATCAGTGATATATATTGGAAGAGGGCTACATTGAACATAATGATCCTTTCTCTACCAATTTGAATCTCGATGTATCCGAAGCTTCAGTTGACGACGAATCGAGAATCTTCTGACGAAATGACGACTGGTGAACAGAAAGTCTTGTCAGGATGCAGTCACTTGCCAAATCCCTAATTTTTGCCTAGATTGCCCCAGGGTGAGGTACTCAATCTAGCGGGATGCAAATATTCTCTCTTTTTTCAAGTCTCTAATTTTTGCCTGGATTACCCTTGCGGGTTCTCCATCGAGACGCTCATTTTTGCCTAAGCCGCCCTTTCGGGTTTTCAACTTAGCGAGCTATTCTGTTTTTTTTTTCATTTGCATATACTTTTTTTTTCTAGACAAAGTATCTTTTGACTGCATCTGAATTCACAGGACGAGTGAAATCCTCCCCATCCATTGTTGTAAGCATCAAAGCTCCGCCTGAAAAGGCTCTCTTAACAACATATGGACCCTCGTAGTTTGGAGTCCACTTGCCCCTGGAATCGGGCGCGAAAGACAAAACTCTCTTGAGCACAAGGTCACCTTCTCGGAACACACGAGGCTTGACCTTCTTATCGAATGCTTTCTTCATTCTCTGTTGATATAACTGACCATGACACATGGCAGTTAACCGCTTCTCTTCAATCAAGTTCAATTGGTCATAACGACTCTGCATCCATTCAACATCAGTCAACTTGGGACTTGAGGGTATAATTTTTCTTTTTTCTTTTGAAAAAAAAGATTTTGAAATTTTTTTCCTGATTTTTGATTTTTTCATCTTTTTCACCCTCTTCTCTCTTTTTTTTTTATTGCATTTGCAATGCCCCAGTTTAACTGTCTTGTTGATTCTCATGATACAGCTGAATGAGCTTCTTATCGTGCTCAAGAAGACGGGTAATCTCATCAGGAATCCCCTTCAACATCATCTTCCTCTGCCTCAAATACAGGGAATTCAAAATTGGGAGATGGCGTTGGATCATTATGTTCAATGGGTTTAGAAATCCCTGCATAATGATTCTGGATAATGAAAAGCTTTAGAATTTAAACAAGCAAATCATTTATGCAGATGAAAAAGTTGTTTTTGTTTTTCAGGGTTTTTTGTGATCACTGATTTCATGCAAAAAGCAAAAAGTGAAAACAAATGGAAAAACAAATGTTTAACAATGCATTAATTGAATGAAAACATCATTGTATTAAATGCTGCCAACAATGTCATCACTTCTCCTTTTGGAATGGGAGAAGGGTTTTAAACAAAGTGAACAATTACTCTGATCTATGGATGACTGTAGGAACATCTACTGCGACCCAATTGTGGCAGACACCACCAGGAATAACGAAGTTGTTCACGTCTTCTGCATCCTCTTCCAAGATAGCAGCAACTTCCTCTTCTTCAGGTCGATCGTCATGGATGAATCCTCCACTTGTGAATAGACCTTGCTCATTAAATGCCCCAGAACAGTAGCCAATGCCAGCCCGGGATCTATTGTCTTCAAGTTCAATCACCTTCCCTAAACCAGCAATTGCGCCACATTCAATGGCCAGCTTCGCATCACGGTAGGAAGTGAATGAAGGAGACTTCTTCTCGATTGGTTCATCGATGTATAAAGCTTGGAATGGAGTTCTAACTTCATCCTCAGCGTCAATGTACGAGAAAGAAGACAGATGGCTAACCAGGAGAGCCTTTTCTCCCCCTACTACAACCAGTTTCTTATTTTTCACAAATTTCAACTTCTGGTGTAGGGTGGATGTCACGGCGCCAACCTCGTGAATCCATGGTCTGCCCAAGAGACAGCTATAAGATGGGTGGATATCCAATACCTGGAAGGTAACTTGGAAATCACTTGGTCCAATTTTGATTGGGAGATCAACTTCCCCAATCACGGTCTTACGCGACCCATCGAATGCTTTCACAACAACCCCACTCTGCCTCATAGGAGGACCTTGATATGACAATCTGGAGAGTGTGGATTTTGGCAATACATTTAAAGAAGATCCAGTGTCCACCAGCACATTGGACATTGCATCAGATTTGCAATTCATGGAGATATGTAAAGCCATGTTGTGGTCTCTTCCCTCCTCAGGGAGATAAGCGTCACAAAAGCTCAAAGTGTTGCAAGCGGTAATGTTTGCAACAATACTATCAAACTGCTCGATGGTGACGTCGTGATCAACATACGCCAGATCCAAAACCTTCTGCAGAGACTCCCTATGGGGTTCTGAATTCAACAGCAGAGAAAGAATGGAAATCTTAGATGGCGTTTGTAGAAGCTGGTCTACAACGTTGTACTCACTCTTTCTGATGAGCCTCAGCATTTCATCAGATTCTTCATCTACAATGCCACTCGGGCCAACTGAAGAAACATGAGTCTTTTGTACAGAGGAGGATGGTTTGGCAACATCACATGCCTGATTCTGAACATTCACAGCGGTCCCAACCGGACGCTCAACCGTATCAGAAGCAACAGCCTTAGGAGGCGCAGAAAACACACGACCACTTCGGGTCAACCCACTTACGTCAGCGACGTTGGTCACGGAAGTTGATGGCAAAGGCACTTCCACCCCATCTTGCACAACAACAGGGTTGTATCTGAATGGTACGGCTTTATCAGATGAATAGGGCACAGGGCCTGCCGGTTTAATGACCAAGGAAGGAGAAACCTTCGGCTTATTGCTATTATAGCGGATAACAACATGCTCGGGCAGCTTGAACACTGGTGAGATGACGTTTACTTCAGGCTCGTCTTCATCAACATTGCGATTCTGCAGAATCTCAATGGTACCCTCATCCAACAGCTTTTGAAGCTCTCTGCGTATCTGGTCGCAACCCAAACGGTTAACCGAGCAAACGCGGCACTTGTCGTGGTTATGCTCTAAGTAGCTGTACTGACACAGCAAACGGTGTAGTTCAACCAACGACTGCCTGATGTGGCTCACATATCTGACCTTGTACTTCCCAAGGCATTCCTGAATCATATTGACTGATTTCCCATGCGCAGGCAATGGGTTCTTGGTGACATTTGGGCTTGAATCTTCAAAACTCAGAATACCACATCTCACAAGGTCCTGAACCTTGGTCTTCAGCTGAAAACAGTTCTCTATATCGTGGCCCGGAGCGCCAGAATGATAGACACAGTGCAGGTCAGGCTTATACCACCACTGAGGGTTGACCGGTATAGCCGGAGGATCTCTTGGAGTAATCAGCTTCCGCTCTATTAGAGAGGGATATAACTCTGCGTAAGACATGAGAATCGGATCAAAACTGATCTTCTTCCTATCATAACTCATATTCGCTTGATTACTTATACTACCACGAGGCTGGTAAGCCTGTTGCTGTGGACGAGACTGTTGCTGATACTGCGGTTGTTGATATTGTTGCTGATGCTGGTATTGTTGATGTTGGTATTGCTGATGTTGCTGAGCATTGTCTTTGAAGACAGGTGCTATATGAGCCACCTGGTGCTGATGACCAGCACGGCGTGCAGGCTTCCTCTGAGCAGAGGGTCTTCTATGCGTGGGATGGGATTGCACAGCATGTGCTTCCCCATCTTTCCTCTTAAACGCTCCATATCGTTTAGAGGAAGAGCTCTCGTCCTTTGCCAATCGTCCTTCACGAACACCTTCTTCGAGACGCATCCCCATGTTCACCATCTCGGTGAAATCAGAGGGAGCGCTTGCTACCATCCGCTCATAATAGAATGAGCCAAGAGTCTTGGTCATTCACCACAATAGTCAATGATCTGGACGGTATCATACACACGATCATACCAAGTGATATCATCATTGGTGAGAGACATAAGTCTCTGAGACCACCGTAGACATCCCTTGTTCTCCTTGAAAGCAACTGTCTGCGGCAAGTGCGAAATAAACCACTTGTATAGCAGAGGTAGACAGCAGACAATAACTCCTCCGCCCTTTGCGTTCCTCAGATGCAAAGAGACATAGGCATCGCCCAACAAAGTCAGAACGGGATTAAGAACTGAGAAGATCCTAATAGCGTTCATGTCCACGAACTTGTCGAAGTTGGGAAACAACACCAATCCATAGATGAGCAGCAGAAACAAAGCCTCAAAGGCATCCTCACTCATGGCCTTCCCATAAAAGGTAGCTTGAGCAATGAGGAACTCGGAAGGAAAACCCTGAATTCCGCCTTTGGTAGTCAGATTAGCCTTAATCAGATCTTCATCTATGTGCAACAAGCTGGCAATCTCTCGAGCAGTCGGAATACTCTCTAGGCCACTGAACGGCACCTGATCCAGAATCGGGATCCCAATAAGATGAGAATACTCCTCCAAAGTTGGCAACAGCTGGAAGTCCGGAAAAGAGAAGCAATGATACAGCGGATCATAAAACTGAGCTAGAGTACTCATCAACCCTTCGTCAACCTGAGTAGTCAGCAGAGGTAGGAGCTTCCCATAGCGAGCTTTGAAACCCAAGGGATCTAATACATAAGATGTCAGATTCCTTAACTCTTTTACATCGGGCTGTTTAAAGTTGTACTTCTTCGTATGCCTTTTTGGTCTTTCCATGTCTGAAAATTTTGCAAATAAACCCTTTTAAGTTCCTTGAAAATTTTCTTTTTCTGATGACATGAAGTGCAGATGAATGCATGAGTGCATGAATGCAACAATCACACTCAAGGATCAAACAAGTCACACCAAACAAAGGTCATGGGAAAGCTCATTGTATCCCTAATATCAATCATCCATTTTGGTGGATTTAGGTTTTCACCTTATCGACACCCAAGTTCCATTGATATTAACGGTACATGAACCGGCTCGAACATCCTTAATATCAACCATCCGTTTTGGGGGATTTAGTTTTTACACCTGATCAACACCCAGGTTCCATTGATATTAAGGTTGTCTGAACGACTCAACCACGAATCACGGGTTTGCTGAGCGTCACGAGCATGGAGTCTCGGTTAAGAACCACCCAAAGGGAGTGTACTAGGGTTTAAACCTGCCATACATGTTCTACCAGAGGTTCCCATAATCATCGTTCCATCTTTCGAATATTATCGGAGGAACGAATACTCGTATTCCAAAAATATTCTCAAGAGAAACTCTTATGAGTGTAGTATCGCGTAACAACCGCATCAGAACTTACATCTGATCGACCTCCGCACTACGTTCCCAAAAATAGGCCAAGATGGGTTTGGTAAACTAAGGTCCTTGGCTTCTGCGGCACATGATTGAAAGAATAATGCCTAACCACAAATAACTTGTGTGACATTATTAATCCAACATGACCTCCACCAAGTGAATGGACTCGCAAGTCAACTGGCTAAGGAATACTCCACACCAGTCAACAAGACTATGCCATTCTCCTATCCTAGAGTGCACTCGAGTTCGGGTATAGAACTCATCTCACAGATCACCAAAGCAAACAACAATTGTATATCAAGCAATTCAAACATTACAATCAATACAGTCATCCCAAATGGTACAAAAATATGTCATATAACAAATAACAATATATCACAACAAGGGTGAAAAGTAGGAAATACAACCAGGGATTTGTTTATCCCCAGCAGAGTCGCCACTTTTCTGTAGCGGTGTATTCGTCGCTATATGATTTATTGATTAAACCATAAGCAAAGCATACAATGAATTCGAGTCGCCACCGCACTTTTATTTATCCAAAGGATTGGCTAAAAAGCGAACAAAAGCCTAAGAAGTTTTACACATAGAAAACTAATGAAAAGATCAGAGAGTTTGGGTAAGGTGTAAATTACGCAATGGGAAGGTGTTAGGCACCCACTACGTCCTAGGTACTCCTAGGGAGCCCTTTTCACACTTGTTGTATAAAATTGTTATTTGTTATGAAATATTTATTGTGCAAACATGATTGGGATGATGAGAAAAGAATATACAATTTTTATTGTTTTTGTGTTCGAACGGATGAACCCGTTGCCTACGTACCTTCCATCAAAGGTAAGGATCAAAACACCGTAGTTCGGCTAAAAGATTTCCAAAAGTTAGTGAGTTCAATTTTAAACAATAGCACTGAGGCTCTTCATTATCAATGGGAGAAAACTCGACCAAGACCAACATCCACCATGCGAGGATAGCTTCGACGTACTAGAGGGGTTAACCCTGTTTTCAGTACGGAAGTCTTATAGTCGACTCACTAAGGATAAGGTGAGGTTTACATCAACCACAATGATAATTGAAACCTATGGCCAATGTGTGAAGAGATTAACAAGAATGGACAAAGCCACAAAACAATTGAATGGGTGAAGTTAATTGATTATGAGTATTCATGAAAGTAGGGTCGAAGTAGGATTAAGATTGATTCAAAAGAAGTATTATGAAATGAAGTTTGAAAAAGTCAAGGACTTGGGTCCAGGTTTTTGATTTGAAAACATGAAGATGTTTGCACAATATCTATCTCAAGTTTGAAAGTAATGTGTGAAAAGGTTTAGGACATAATGGGGATGAATGGATGAAAATGGATTGTAAAACTTCCTAGAATGTTCACCTATCGAAATGATATAGAAGATGACTCAAGTGTGTCCTTTGGAATAGGCAATGAGCAACAACAAAATTGAAGGTGAGAAAAACAAGAAAGGGGGGGTTTGAATTGTTTGGAAAAATAAGCGCTTTTCAAAATGAAAATCACACAAGGATTTTATACTGGTTCGCTTATAACACAAAGCTACTCCAGTCCACCCGGCCAAGGTGATTTCGCCTTCAACAAGGACTTAATCCACTAATCTTGAAAGATTACAAACAACGCCTAAGAGAAAAATCTCTTAGTCCTCTCAAGTCTACAGACTACCTAAGTCACTTGAGGAAATCAACAAACAAAAGATGAAAGATAAATTGTAATCTAGAGTGCTTCTAAGAAAGCAAATATTACAGTGTTAAGAACAAGAGTTTTTCACGTTATAAGCAAAAGCTTCGTGAATATCTTAGAGAGAAAGAGTGTTTTTCTTGACTTGGTGTTTCAGTATAATTTTGGCTTGTTGGCTTACTGATTGTTGTCTCGTGTGTTGCTGAAAGTTGATTTGCAATCCTTTATATAGATCAGTTGAAGTAGTAGTTGAAACTGGTGGATATTGAGATGAAGTTACGCCATCACATAATTAGCTAATGCAGGATGACTTTTTCTTCTTGAAATGACTACTTACCACAAGTAGTATTTTCTTTATTGAGATTGGAGATTAACGTCTCTTTCTCAATTAGGAAATCCATTTGAAAATCTTTACTTGTCTTCAACGTTACTCTTTCATGATTAGCAAATCCATAATCAGAGTATTTGTGTTTCTGGAGAACCTTGGAATCTTGCTTCTGATGTTGATTTAAATAGATTCTTCAGATAGCGTTGTTCAGAGTCAGAGGTTCTAGGACTTACTTCCTGTTAAGATGCTTCTGATACTTGTTGTTTAGTTCAGAGTTTGACTTTCTTGAACTTGTTTCTTCTTCAGAGCTTCTGATCATTTGATAATATACTTCTGATCTGGTACTCTATCTGATGATGTCATCAGAGTCCTGCACACTTAGAAACTTTTCGTTAGGGTGCCAATTTTGGTTTCATCCTTTGTTATCATCAAAATCAAGGAATCTGTTGTATCACAATTTTTGTTCTTACAATCTCCCCCTTTTTGATGATGACAAAACAACTTTAATTAGCAGATGAAACATGAATAAAAATAGATCAGATAGACAGAAGCTCCCCCTGAGATAGTACTAGGGAGTTCAGAGGTTCTGAAGTTCTTACCAGAGTTTCTTAAGTAAAGAGGTTTCTGAGATTTTCTGCAATTTCTTAAGTCCAAGTTAAATAATTTTGTTTATATAAAAAAAATGTTGCAGAATGCTTGATGGTTTTAGACAATATTTTCATCAGAGCTAATAATTACTTTCTCCCCCTTTTTGTCAGAATCAAAAAGACATAGTAAAAATAAGTAAAGAGAAAAAAATAGATAAAGAGAAAAACTTAAAATTCATAGATAGAAGCACAAAGGCAACAAACAAAACATCAGGTTCAAAAGAACAAGAAAAAAAAACATCAGAGTCAAAAGAAGACAGAAGCAAAAACAATAGGCAAGCAAAATAAATCCTAAGTGCTTAAGGGTTCGGAGGCGGAGGCATTCTCTGAAGCAGCATAGCAAGCATGTTCTGGATGTTTTCGTTGACAGTATCTTGCTTGTCCATTCTGGCCCGGAGTTCATTCTGATCTTGCTTGAGTTCTTTCAGAGTCTGAAGAACCGTAGGGATCACAGAAGATGACTCCCCCAGAGTCAGAGCTTGCTGAGCTTCAGCTTCAGCAGCAGCTTGAGCTTCTGCATCTGCCGAAGCCTTTGCTTCAGCTTCCTTTTGCCTTAGGAGTTCAGCTTCCTTAGCAAGTCTTTCTTCTTCTAGCCTTTTTGCTTCTTCTTCAGCTTCCTTGGCCAACCTCTCTTCTTCTAGCCTTCTGGCTTCAGCTTCTCTGGCAAGTCTCTCCTGGAGTCTTGCCTCAGCATTTCTGATGTAGTCATTTCTGACTTGTTCAGATATGCTCTTCAGCCTAAAGGACTCAGATGTCATCCAGCCAATGACTGTTCTAGTGTGTCCTTACAGATTCAGGATCATCACTGATTTCAGAGTTAGTGACCAGAGAATCAACCTTTTGAGCTGAAGCCTCTGCAATCATAAAGATGGCTTCTTTAAGGGTAGGTTTAGAAAGCTCAGGTTCAGGTTCTGGTTCAGAGGTGTGAGGTGGAGAGTTTGGAGGGCTGAGATTTAAAGTGAGAGGTTCTGGCTCAATTTCTGGTTCAGGTTGAGGTTCAGAAGATTGGGATGAAGCGTAAAGAGGGTTTAAGTCTAAGGGTTCAGATTCTGCTTCAGGTGCAGCGGGAATTTTTGGTGGGGTGATATCAGAGGTGTGGGGATCAGATGGTTGAATTTCAGAGGGTTGAGTTTCAGAGGGGATGGTGGTTGTTTGTTGTAGTGGTGAAGTTATTATAGGTTTTGTGGTTTGTGTTTGTTGTGAAGCAAGTCTATGAGCGTAAAGTGTGGCTATAGTTGGGGATTCAGGGTCAGAAAATGCAGGGTCAAAAGAGACAGAAACATATGGAGGTGACTCAGGTTCAGAGGATGAAGAAGATGAAGTGCTTTGGTGGGTTTGTGCAGGTTTAGAGGGAGGAATGAAAGTACGGTCTATATTTAAAACTGGTGTAGGTTTGGAGGTTCTGGTGATTGAGGGTGTAATGTCAGAGGTGGTATAAATGGGTTGTGAAGAGAGAGGATTAGAGGAAGTCATCATGAATTCAGAGGTAGCAGGAGGAACAGACTTACCAGTAGAAAATTGCAGAGGAGCTGAAGATCCGCTTCCAGAAGCTCCTTCAAGTCTGGCCTTCTTTGCTGGAGGTGCTATCTTCTTCTCAGAAATACCTCTCTTGTATCTGACTAAATCTTCTTCAGAGTCCAGACAGTCATCGAGGCTGAAATCAGAGATGTCAACACCATCATCCAGCAGACGCTGAAGATAGATGGCAACAGCGTCTCTGGGCTCATTCTTGAAGAATCTGGCAAGGCCATGAGGCATCTTCCTCTGATCTTTCAAACTATCCCAGGATGTATCCAGAGTTGGCTTGACTTGTATTTTCTTGATTATCCCCATACTCTTGAGGTTTCTGGCATTCAGAGGCTTCCCCACATCAATTGCCAGATCATCCATCAACTTGGTCTTTTCCAGCTCATCTACCAGTCCATGCTCAATGAAGACGTCAGATAGCAATCTTCCCAGAGGAATGTAGGATCTGGGCTTCATGTTATTCCTGGTTTCTCTGACTGAATCTCTCAGATATCTGAAGAGGAGAGCAGGGAGGTTGATCTTCACACCTTTCTGGATGCAGTACAAAATGCATTTCTGGTCTGCATTAATGTAATCAGAAGAGTTAGAGGCTGGACGGTGGTGGATAGTTCCCAGAATAATCTTCAGCCACACTCTGAGGTTCTGGTGTAGCTCCTTGTTCTTAGAGGGGTTTCCTTCAACATTCGGTTTGAAGATTGTTGAGTTTATCACATCTGTGATGCGTTTTGACCTAGGAGGAATGTTGTAGATCCTTTTTCCTCCACTTCTTTCCATATTCAACAAAGAGGCAATGGACCCTTCTGTGATAACTATCTTCACTCCCAGAACAAATGAGACGATGAAGTTGTCATCTGCATCTGCATGTCTCCAGAACTCCTTGACCAGAAGTGGGTAAATTGGACCATACAACCTTTGGAAATAGTTCTCCCACCCTTGTTGACGCAGTTCTCCAGTTAGATCAACGCCATTTCTTCTTAGGTTGTCGAAATCAACCAACGATTCGCACAACACATCCAAGCCTTCAAAGGGGGTTGAAAGGTTAATGTGGCGTTCACAGTCAAGAACGTGAGGTTCTTTGTAAACAGGGGTTATGGTGACACCAGTAACCGTTGGTGTTTGAGTGTTTGAGGTTTGGGGATTAGAACTTGATTCCATCTGTTGAGAGAAGTTAAAAACTTCTTGTTGTTGAGCATCCATGAAGAAGAAGATGAAGATTGATGAAGAACTTGCAGAGAATGCTTTGAGAGAGGGTTTAGGGTTTTATAGTGAGTGAGAGTGATAAGTGTGAAAAGTGAGAGAAAGTGTTTATATACTCTAAGTAAAAACATGCAAAACGACACACATTCCAGCGTTAGCACAAAAATCAAAATAGCACGTTTGGGGGGAAAAATGATTACAGCTAATAAATGAATGTCTAATCCCAACAGTACGCACACTGCTCTAGGAGATTTCAAACGTTCTGACCTTTGATTTCTTTTGACAGCTGTCTAGAAGTTCTAGGGTTAGACGTTTAGAGCTCCACGTGTTGATGTATCTGATCTTCAGGAATACCAAAGGATTGGTTTCTGAAGATTTCTAACTCAGATATCTTCTTAACTTGGTAGAAGTATCAGAGTCAGAGGCAGAAGTACATTTGTTTACATCAGAGTCACATTTTACATTTTTCAGAGCCATTTTTCACTCAGGGCAATTTTTAATATTCATATTTTCTAAGATAAAAAGAAATCTATCTTCAGCTAGAGGCTTAGTAAAGATATCTGCCCATTGATGTTCTGTATCAATGAACTTCAAAGTTACTATCCCTTTCTGAACATAGTCTCTGATAAAATGATGTTTTATTTCTATGTGTTTGGCTCTGGAATGTAGAATGGGATTCTTACTTAAACAAATAGTAGCAGTATTATCACAAAAGATAGGAATGTTACTCTCAAAGATTTGTAGATCTTCTAGCTGATGCTTCATCCAGAGCATCTGAGTTGTGCACAGTGATGCTGAGATGTATTCTGCTTCTGCAGTTGATAGAGCAATAGTTGACTGTCTTTTGCTAGCCCAGGAGATTAGATTGTTTCCCAGAAGCTGGCAATTTCCAGAAGTACTTTTTCGTTCTATTCTATCTCCTGCATAATCTGCATCACAATAACCCGAGAGTCTATACTCTGATGTTTTCTCATACATCAGGCCCAGGTTAGGAGTTCCTTTCAGATACTTAAGGATTCTCTTAACTGCTGTTAAATGAGATTCTCTAGGATCTGATTGGAATCTGGCACAAAGACAGACACTAAAGAGAATATCAGGACGAGTAGCAGTCAGATAGAGAAGAGAGCCTATCATACCTCGATAGAGCTTCTGACAAACCTTGTTGCTTACCTCTTCCTTTTCCAGAATGCAAGTTGGGTGCATGGGAGTTTTTGCAGAATTGCATTCTGTCATGTCAAACTTCTTCAGAACGTCTTTAATATATTTACTTTGATGGACGTACGTGACTTCTGGAGTTTGATTAATTTGAATTCCCAGAAAGAACTTTAATTCTTGCATTAAACTCATTTCAAATTCTGCCTGCATTAACTTAGAAAATTCTTGGCAAACAGAGATATTAGCAGAACCAAAAATAATATCATCAACATAAATCTGGCATATCATGAGATCATTATTAAGGTTTTTACAGAAGAGTGTAGAATCAACTTTCCCTCTGATAAAATTTTGTTCCAGAAGAAAATTGCTTAAACGTTCATACCAAGCTCTGGGAGCTTGTTTAAGTCCATATAAGGATTTCTTAAGTTTAAAAACATGTTCTGGAAAGTTTGAATTTTCAAAACCTGGAGGTTGATTGACAAACACTTCTTCTGAAATATAACCATTAAGAAATGCACTCTTGACATCCATTTGGTATAATTTGATAGAATGATTAATAGCAAAAGATACAAGAAGACGAATAGATTCTAACCTCGCGACTGGAGCAAAAGTTTCATTATAATCAATACCTTCTTGTTGACTATAACCTTGAGCTACCAGTCGTGCTTTGTTTCTGACAACTTCTCCTTTCTCGTTCAGCTTGTTTCTGAAAACCCATCTGGTTCCAATGACATGAGTGCCTCTGGGTTTAGGAACGAGATCCCAGACATCATTCTTTGAGAATTGATCTAATTCTTCTTGCATAGCTGCCACCCAATCGTTATCTTGAAGAGCTTCATCACAGGACGTAGGCTCAATCAGAGACACTAGTCCCAGAGGAATATCTTCAGAAGTTCTGAAGGTAGATCTGGTTCTAACAGGTTCATCTTTGTTTCCCAAAATCAAATCTTCAGATACGTTAATACGACTTTTAACTTTCCTTGGAATTTCTGGAGATTTAATTTCTTCAGAGTCTTGAGTGACAGTTGCTTCTGGAGTTTTCTCAGATTCTACAAGAGTGATTTCCAAATCTGCAAACTTTTCAACTAGCTTTGACTTTTCAGGGTCAAGCTTATCATCAAATCTGACATGAATTGATTCCTCCACAATTTTGGTTTCTGTGTTGTATACTCTATAGCCTTTAGAGCGTTCTGAGTATCCTAACATAATACCTTTCTGTGCTTTGGAATCAAACTTGTTCAGATGTTCTTTAGTATTTAATATAAAACAAGAGCATCCAAAAGGATGAAAATATGAGATGTTGGGTTTTCTTCCTTTACACAGTTCATAGGGAGTCTTTTCTAGAATAGGTCTTATAGAGATTCTATTCTGAATGTAACACGCTGTATTTACAGCTTCTGCCCAAAAGTGCTTTGCTACATTAGTTTCATTGATCATGGTTCTGGCCATTTCTTGGAGTGTCCTATTCTTCCTCTCTACAACTCCATTTTGTTGTGGAGTTCTAGGGCAGGAGAAATCATGGGATATTCCATTAGAATCAAATAATTCTTCAAAATCTTTATTTTCAAATTCTCCACCATGATCACTTCTGACTCTAACAATTTTGGAGTCAAATTCTTTTTGCACTTTGGAACAGAAACTGGTGAATACAGAGTGAGACTCACTCTTGTGCTTTAGGAATTTTACCCATGTCCAGCGACTGTAATCATCAACAATGACTAGTCCATACTTCTTTCCATTAACTGATGCTGTTTTCACAGGACCAAATAAGTCAATGTGAAGAAGTTCTAGAGGCTTAGAGGTAGAAACAACATTTTTCTTTTTAAAAGATGTTTTTGAAAATTTTCCTTTCTGACAAGCTTCACACAGAGCATCTGAAGAAAACTTCAGTTTAGGTAGGCCTCTGACTAACTCGAGTTTAGTTAGCTGAGAAAGTTTCCTCATGCTAATGTGGCCTAAGCGTCTATGCCATACCCATTGCTCTTCGTGAACTGACATTAGACATTTAACATTTTGATCTTTTAAATCAGAAAGATTTATTTTGTAAATGTTGTTTTTCCTCTTGCCTGTGAAAAGGACAGAGCCATCGTTCTGATTAATGGCTTTACATGTTTTTTGATTGAAGATTACATCATAACCGTTATCACTTAATTGACTTATGGATAACAAGTTATGCATTAATCCTTCTACATAAAGAACATCAGATATAGAGGGAAGAGTACCATTACCAATAGTTCCGGAGCCTCTGATCCTTCCTTTCTGATCTCCTCCGAAGCCTACAAATCCAGCGTCTTTAAGTTCCAGACTTTGGAACATAGACTTTCTTCCCGTCATGTGTCGCGAGCATCCAGAGTCCAGGTACCATGACTGGTGTCTGAACTTTGCTGCATAGGATATCTGCAACATAGATAATCTTATCTTTCGGTACCCAGAATCTCTTGGGTCCTTTTAGATTAGTTTTCCCAGAGTTTCTTATAACTTTGGGTCTTCTAGCATTTTTAAATTTGTGTTCTTGTGTGTGTGTGTGTGTAGTGATATGAAAAAGGAGATTTAATTTGATCACTTGTAGAAGTTTTATCTTCCTTAGGATCATACCCAATTCCCCTTTTATTGTTCTGACTTACTCCATAAATCATGGATGCCATAATACTCCTATCTATCCCATTCTTCAGAAATTCTTGAAAGGCTTCTTCATATTTATAAATAATTTTATTTGAAGTTTGTGGTACTTGAGACAACGCTTCTTCTAATTCTAACATTAAAGATTTGATTGTATCTTCTTGTGATAGAATTGTTATCTCAAGTTCACTACACTCTTCAAATTTTTCTTTAAGACAGCCTTTAATATTTTTAAACTTTTGTTTTAATTTCTGGTAAGAGGTAAGAGTTTCTGACAAACATGATTCTAAGTCAGATCTAGAAAGTTCAGAAAATACCTCTTCAGATTCTTCGTCTGAACAGTTGGATGTGGTAGCCATGAGTGCTACGTTGGCTTGTTCATCAGAGTCAGATTCTGATGATCCAGATTCACTGTCATCCCAGGTAGCCATCAGTCCTTTCTTTGTTCTGAAGGTGTTTTTCTTGAAGCTTTCTTTTCTAGGGTTGTCTTTCTTCAACTTGGGGCATTCATTTCTGTAATGACCTGTTTCTTTACATTCATAACAGGTAATATCTTTGTTAGCTTTACCTTTTGAAGTTGACTCTGATCGATCCCCTCTGGGTCTTGGTCTTCTGAAGTTGTTGTTCCTCTTTTTCCAGAGTTGCTTGACTCTTCTGGTTAGTAGGGACAACTCTTCTTCATCATCAGAGTCTTCTGGTTCAGAATCGTCAGTATCTTCAGCTTCTGCCTGGAGAGCTTTGGTTCTGTCAGGCTTCCGTCTTTCAGATCTGGACTTAAGCGCTACGGACTTGTTCCTTTTCTGAGGCTCATCCTCCTCTAGTTCTATCTCATGGCTTTTGAGAGAACTAACAAGTTCTTCAAAGCTGATATTGTTCAGATCCTTTGACAACTTTAGAGCAGTAACCATAGGTCTCCATTTCTTTGGCAGACTTCTGACTATCTTCTTAACATGATCTGCAGTCGTGTATCCTTTGTCTAATACTTTAAGACCTGCAATAAGAGTTTGAAATCTAGAAAACATAGCCTCTATAGCTTCGTCATCTTCCATTTTGAAGGCTTCATATTTCTGGATAAGCGCCAGAGCCTTCGTCTCCTTGACTTGTGAGTTTCCTTCATGGGTCATCTTCAGAGAGTCAAGTATATCTTTGGCTGTCTCTCTGTTGGTGATTTTTTCATATTCGTTGTATGATATAGCATTTAGAAGTATTGTTCTGGCCTTGTGGTGATTTTTGAAGACACGTTTCTGATCTTCTGACATTTTGCTTCTGGGAACTTCAGCTCCATTTAAGACTGGAGGTGTGTATCCATCTGTGACAATGTCCCAGAGGTCAGCGTCATAACCCAGAAAGAAACTTTCGATTCTATCTTTCCAGTAATCAAATTTTTCTCCATCAAAAACAGGAGGCTTGGCATTGTAGGAATCTCTTTCATTTGAGTGGGCCATTGTTTTTCTCGTACTGGATCTCTCTACACGGTTAAGTGTTTGATTAGAAAATCAATAACAGAGCCGGAGCTCTGATACCAATTGAAGGTGAGAAAAACAAGAAAGGGGGGGTTTGAATTGTTTGGAAAAATAAGCGCTTTTCAAAATGAAAATCACACAAGGATTTTATACTGGTTCGCTTATAACACAAAGCTACTCCAATCCACCCGGCCAAGGTGATTTCGCCTTCAACAAGGACTTAATCCACTAATCTTGAAAGATTACAAACAACGCCTAAGAGAAAAATCTCTTAGTCCTCTCAAGTCTACAGACTACCTAAGTCACTTGAGGAAATCAACAAACAAAAGATGAAAGATAAATTGTAATCTAGAGTGCTTCTAAGAAAGCAAATATTACAGTGTTAAGAACAAGAGTTTTTCACGTTATAAGCAAAAGCTTCGTGAATATCTTAGAGAGAAAGAGTGTTTTTCTTGACTTGGTGTTTCAGTATAATTTTGGCTTGTTGGCTTACTGATTGTTGTCTCGTGTGTTGCTGAAAGTTGATTTGCAATCCTTTATATAGATCAGTTGAAGTAGTAGTTGAAACTGGTGGATATTGAGATGAAGTTACGCCATCACATAATTAGCTAATGCAGGATGACTTTTTCTTCTTGAAATGACTACTTACCACAAGTAGTATTTTCTTTATTGAGATTGGAGATTAACGTCTCTTTCTCAATTAGGAAATCCATTTGAAAATCTTTACTTGTCTTCAACGTTACTCTTTCATGATTAGCAAATCCATAATCAGAGTATTTGTGTTTCTGGAGAACCTTGGAATCTTGCTTCTGATGTTGATTTAAATAGATTCTTCAGATAGCGTTGTTCAGAGTCAGAGGTTCTAGGACTTACTTCCTGTTAAGATGCTTCTGATACTTGTTGTTTAGTTCAGAGTTTGACTTTCTTGAACTTGTTTCTTCTTTAGAGCTTCTGATCATTTGATAATATACTTCTGATCTGGTACTCTATCTGATGATGTCATTAGAGTCCTGCACACTTAGAAACTTTTCGTTAGGGTGCCATTTTTGGTTTCATCCTTTGTTATCATCAAAATCAAGGAATCTGTTGTATCACAATTTTTGTTCTTACAAAAATAAGCAAACAAGTGATACCGGATGCCACTCAATGGTCTTACTCCAATCTCACAAACAAAAGTGGATACCGGATACCAATAGATGGATTTACACCAATCTCCTAAACAAAGAAACAAGGATGTCGGAAGCCAATAGATGGACTTATTCCAATCTCCTAAAACAAAACGAAACTTGGATACCAGATGCCAATCTGTCCGGGCTTATACCAATATCCAACATATGATCATAGGAAAGCAAATGCCAACTTGCAGGGACTTACAATTGCATCCTCACATACAACAAATGCAAATGCATCAAGCAAAGAGAAGATGAGTGGCCAATGAGATGGTCTTATACTCACTTCCATATCATAGGAACAATGGCCAAAGGATGGTCTTACAATCGTCCTCAATGGGCAAACAACAAAGATATGTCATAGAGACAAATGAGATGATCATGCACTAATGAGCAATTAATGATGATAAATGCACAAAGCATACAAGCAAACATGTGTATATGAAGTGAGCAATCAATCAATTGAAGTCATTCAGCACACACTATAACCAAACAATCAGGCTCATACAAAAGGGTTAGGCATTGAAGCCAACTGGAATAGGGTTGATGGTGCTCTTAACCTTGCCATTGAGGGGCTAAGGTGAAGCAGATGAAAAGATATGAGGGGTGTGCCTCATTGCTCTTATCCCTGGCCAGGGAGAGCATTTGAATATCAGAAGGTGTGGGAGTTCAGAAAGTAGGAACTCTCTCCACAGATTATTGACTCGATAGATCTTGGGTTTTTACTCACTATGCATCAACACATGTGGTGTGAGCAAGGTGAGTGACACACTGAATAGTAGGAGATAGGTTGCATATCTCTTGGGTTCTACCAATTGCCTTATTCAAAGGACTTTTCCTGCTTGGGACAAACGTAAACACACACAAGCATTGCCTCTTAAGGAGGACTTCAGACAGTTGCCTGGCCAAGTAACAGGCCAGGTCTTCCAGACTACATGAAGATAAGAAGTTATACCTCAATGCAAATTGCTATTAAAGCAAAGCAAAGCAAGTTCTTAAAGAACTAAGCAACTAAGGGTACCTGAAACCAGTCAAACAGAATCAGTACACAACTCAAAGTCAAACCAAAATAAGATAGGGATCAACAGTCAACACAATCAGTTAAAGGTGCAATGCACAAAGCTCAAAGCATGTGAGCCAAGCAACCTACAAAACAAACAAGTTAGTCATGATAATCAATCAAGCTCAATCAATTTGTATTGATCTCTTTGGGTATTTGTTGCTTAACCTGAAACAACAAACTTAAACATGAGCAACATGACCACTAGGACAAGCCTAGGGTCAAAAAGAGATAAGAAAATCAAAACAGCAAGTGACAAGTGTCCAAAATCAAGTTCAAACAATCAAGAAACAAACTCAATTGGTTTCATGTTCATATCAATCATCATCATCATTTCATAAGCAAATTAGGTCAAAGCATGGCATATAGAAGTTCAAAGAAGTCAACAAAATGATTTAGCTCAAAACCAATCACAAACATTTCAATAAATTATCAAATAATTCATGATCAAACATCATCCATAACATGATAATCATACCAAATTTCAGCTCATTTGGATCAAGGGAAGTAGGTCAATGAAAATCAGAAAGGGCAAGGCAAGTTCAAGCATGCTCAAAGAAGTCAACCAAACATGCACCAACTTCAATAAATCATAAAACAGTGACAACATATGAGAAATGAATGAGACCAAAACCATGACAAAGCTTAAGATGTCTACTAATCACATGTCAAATTTCAAGTTCATCCAATAATGCATGAGAATTTCATAAATCAAATGAGAACATGTGTCATAAAAAGTCAACATATGACCAAACAGGGGAGAAAATCCCAAACAAATAGGAAATGCCATCAATAATTCCAGAAAAATTCACATGTAAACTAGACATCCACAAGTATGTTCATGCAAAAATTCAGACCAATTTGAGTTCAAGAAGCATGGTAATTAAAATCATGAAGTTGGACATGAATGGTGTGACACAAATTGTCACACCCCTAATCAAAAAATCATAACTCCACAACCAGCAATGATAAATTCACAAACTCTACACCAAAATCACCATGAATGTGTCTAGTTTAAGCACAAAAAATTTGGGAAGCATTGGATAAGGTATCATCATTTCACAATTGATTTGGTAAGACATACATAAAATGGACACATATGACAAACCCTAGCACAATTTAAAATCCACTCATGCAAAAAATCTGGAAAAAACATGATAAAAAACTAGAGATCAAGATGAACATTTTGCAAAAAATCCCATGAAATTTGGATCAAAAATGAGTGTGCTATGATTTTTGTAAGATTGGTATCAAAATGAAATAAAAATTGAGAAAATAAAATGATTAAATGAAATAATATGACCGGCAATGGCAATTGTGTAATATTGGAGTCCCTTAAGTGAAACGCACCGTTTCACTTAAGGAGGTGGCAAGTTCTGATTCGTCACATGGCAATGAAACAGTGTAAACATGCAGAAAAACACGAGCCAACAACCAAAACGCGATTCACAAGATCAAAAGAGTTCTGGGTTTTAAAATTATTAGGGTTTATGCGTGCTACAGTACATGTTCATGATCATGAAGAACTTTTGTTCCAGATTTTGCAAACAAACATATCAATCGAATCAGCAGACAACATACATCAACATTCCAACAACCATTTTCATTAAATCATGCTATCATGAATGAATCGAGCAGAAACATATTTAAACATCAAACTTCAAAGCCAAGTTTCTCACTCATTACACAACCATTTTACACGATTTAAGTTTCAAAATGATCAGCATGGCAAGATCTTCAAGATGCATAGCATGATTTTAAGAATGACTAGATTCGAAATCTTACTTGTTTTGAAGGACAGTGATGAATTCGTGATCCTTTGGCCTCAAACAGCTGAAACAGATGTGCAATAAGGTCCAAAATGATGAATGAACAAAGGCTTTTAGCTCAACAACTCTCGAGGAAGCTCCACTCAAGATCTGCCATGGAAGAAGGTTGATGAAACAGTTGCAGATTCCTTGTTTACAGTGGTGGTTTGATGCTCACAAAAGCTTCCAAGGTGATGGTGAATGATGAAGCAACCAACACAAGCTCGAGCCTCTTTGAAATTTTCAGCAAAAATTCAAATGAAGAAAAATAGAGTTTGAGAGAAAATGGCTTTTTTGGTCTGCTTTTGTGAAAGAGTGGCTGCTAGGGCTTTTAAAGCAGAAAAATGAAACATATATACTGTGATTAATGGAGCTAAGTTTGGTTAATGAATGGTTAATTGCATTTAGCTCAAAGTGGAGTGTTTTTGGTTAATTGATGGATTTCACTTTAGTTGCATGTACAGCTGCGAAAATGGGCCTTGGACAACTTCCAAATATGATTTTTAGAACATTTCAATTGGTAGAATGTGTAGCAAATGGCTATTTTGAAAGTCAACTTTTTCACCTTTCCTTTTTAATTCAAGTCACTTGGAAAAAGGCCATTTTGATTGGTAATTTTTTGGTGAATTGTGATGAAATATTTGGATAGAGCACATTAAATAGGACTTGTAGCAAAAAACCCCACCCAATTTGGCCAAATGGTTTGGAAGATATGCCACTTTGAAGTTCAAAAATTCTTGAGAATGATTTGATCATAACTTGCCAACCATAAATGAGAAATGAGTGTTCTTGGACTTTTTGGAAATGGGAGAACAAGATCTTCAACTTTCATGTTGGACAAAAATTCATTTGAAGCTTGTATGATGATGTAATGTTGGGGAGAAGAAGTTTCCATTTTTGGCAAATTCCAATTACAGGTCAACTTTCTATTTTTTGGAAATTTCTTGTCTGACTTCAAAATCTTCACTGTGGATGTTTGACATGTTATATGAGGCTTATATGGACATGAATGAGACCTCTCAAACCAATTCCCACCATCAAATCACTGATTAAATGCACAGTTGACCAAGGTTGACTTCAGTTGACTTTGCTAGGGTTTTGGTTGACTGAACCATGTTCTGATGAATTCCAAGCCCCTACCACTTGATATCTTGATCCAAAATGATGTCACAACTCATGTGAACTCTTGATGAATGATCATGGTGCCCAAATTCTGCAATAATGGCCACCGTCTATCTCAACGACTGACTTTGACTGATTTGACCTAATTTGCTTCATCTGCAAGTAACATGGTTAGATGACAATATTTTTGTACCTTTGGTTAATAGACAGATGAAAAGCAATGATATACAAATGCAAAACATGCTTGGTGATCAAGAACCACACTCACAGGATAACCCACCCACCAGGAGGGAAGCAAAGGTGCACAAAGATCCTTGAGGCAATGATATGATGATATGATGCCATGAGGGATCTTAGGGACAAAATTGGGGTCTTACAGATGCCAACACATATAACCAACAAACTCCCCCTTTGGAAAATTTTGGCTAAAACATACATCAGATCATACGTTCACAAGAAATCAATTAAAGTATCAGTTCAGCAGCAGAAGTAAACATACACATATTACTAGCAAAAATAGAAACTAGTGAACACACCTGCGCTTGTGCTCAGAACATACCACCTCCCCCTTTAGATAGTCCACACCAAGCATCAACCTGCTTCACACATACAGAACACAGAGAGCTCTCCCCCTATGCCACACAACTACTCATCAGATAGTTCTCCTTCTTTGTATCAGTCAAAAATCATCTAGCTATAGCTACTTCTCCCCCTTTTTAGCCAAAAGAGACCAAAGAGAAAATAAATGTCTATTTAGTCATTAAGCGAAATGTCAAAAGTTAAAGGGTTACATAACCAAGAACATAATCAACTTTAAGCAAGATGAGATACAAACCAACAAAACAGCAAAACAGAATTGTCAAAATCAAGAAAATCCATCACATCAATAAAAACCATCACATCAATAGGGACCAAAGTCAAAGGAGCTAATCAGTAGAGCTTGAGCTTGCAGCTTCATCAGCACCAGAAACAGAATTGCCACTTGTTTCATCATTGTTTGCAGACCTCTCACTAGAGGTGTGGGCTTCAACTTCCTTAGTATGTTCAATATTTTCACCTTCAGCTTGCTCCAAGCTTGCAATCAAAACTTCCAATGATTAATTCCTAGATGTTGCTACCCTTATCCCTTCACCCAACTCTTTACAAGTCTCCTTAAGCTCAATAATTGTTCCAACTTTTGAGGATGGCTTTTTCATGGCAGATGTCATGACAATATCTTCGACATGACTGCCTTCAAACAGTTTATAGTGCATAGACAGAGTAGGTTTTCTTCTACTAGGTAAGTCATTAGAATGAAGAATACCAGGGTGTTGATTCAGGATAATCCTACAAATCATAGAGGGAAAGGCAATAGGCAGCTTAACTTCATTAGTATATGCATGCTTGATGATTTGTTCAAACATAAACCTACCATAGTCAAAATTCACTTTGGTTCCCATAGCAAAAATAAACTTTCCAAGGGTATTAGCAATGGTGGAAATATGGTTGGTAGGCACCCAATTTGCAGCTCCTATTTTATGCAATATAGCATACTTGACAGTCAATTTCCCAGCAGGAAGATGCTTTTTAATAGGCCAACCTTTCACCCGCCTAGCTGTAATCTCTCTACAGACCTCATTGTTTGTAGCTTCCAATTCACCTGCACCCTCAATTTTTCTTTCCAGAAAATTGTTAATAACAGTGGGAGAGAATGTGACACACTTACCTCTCACAAACACCTTGCAAAATTCCTTGTTGTTCTTATCAACAATATCCTCAAGAATGTTGACAATGAATTCCTTAACTAAACCCTCATAACATTGAGAGAATCCAACCACAGTCTTCAACAACCCAGCAGCCTTTATCAGGTCCATGACCTCCTTGACTTTAGCAGCATCCTTTCCCAACTCCCTTTTCATAACCACCCTTCTTTGAATCACAAATTTCAACTTGGCAGCTCCATCCTTAAGATGGAAAGAGATGTTATCCAAATACACAACATCAACTTTAATAGGAGACTTCTTCACAGTGGTTTTCTTCACAAGAGAGATGTCAGGGATATCTTCCTCAACATCCTCTTCAGACTCAGAATCTTCTCTAACCTTCCTCTTCTTCACTTCAACCTTGCTCCAAGATTTGGAGGGACCAATACCAGCAGTCTTCTTAGCTTTTCTAGCTGACATAAGTTCATCCACAGATCTTCCTTTTCGAGTCTTCATGCGTTTAGCCACACTTGGCTTTAAGTGATGAAGTAAACTCTCCTCTTGATCATCAAACCTATCATCCTCTAGGTCAATCACATTGTTTGCATCATCATGCTTCTCAGAGTGGGAAACATTGACATTTTTAGATGCCACAGATTTTCCTTTTTCAGACACGGTTTTCCCTAGAGAGCATAACCCTTCAGTAGCCATATCCTTCTCAGAACTGGAGGAATCGTCATCCTTCTTAATATGTTGTTCAACCTCAGGAGAGGGGTACATTTTAGACAGGGGAGTAGAGACTCCCTTCACAGAATGTCCTTTATTAAGGATTCTAGTGACTAGGTTTCTTATAACACGATCAATGTGGTGTATATATTCCTTAGAATTAGTGGCAGGAGTTTAGCCAAAAGGGACACTAGAGATGTTACCTTGATTGGGGCATGCAGAAGCTGAGGCATCCATGGGATGGTTCAAATCAAGGGCCTCGTAGGGAATAACTGATAGAGGAACCACATCCAGAATCTCATCATCGGGAAAATCCATGGAAGGAGCGCTAACCTTTTGAGTAGACTTAGTAGTTTTTGAAGCAGAAGTATTTTAATGTTGTGACATTTTGGAGTTTTTGTGGAAGAAATGCAGTTGCCCTAACAGAGGTGTGTGAGGAAGGAGAAAGAAGATAGAAGAGTTGGAGTAGGTAGTGAGATAGTGGGGGTAGCGTGTGAAGACATAATAGATGGTATTTCCAAAACTAGGTGATGATTTACCATAATGGGGGCGCTTTATTTTAGCCACATAGACACTGATTTGCTTACTTTTCCCACTCCATATTAATTGCTACAAGTCTTCATAAATACAAAGCCCTAATTTTCCTCTCAGGACTTCAAACTGATTTGCATCCAAGGCCTTTGTAAAAATTTCAGATAATTGCATCTCAGTAGCAACATGCTCTAAGGCTACAATCTTATCCTCCACGAGTTCTCTAATAAAATGGTGACAAATATCAATATGTTTTGTCCTGTTGTGATGAATAGGATTCTTTGAGATGTTTATAGCACTCAGGTTGTCAGAGTACAATGTCATGACATCTTGCGTGACATTGTATTCAGTCAGTATTTGTTTCATCCACACCAGTTGAGAACAACTACTTCCAGCTGCTATGTATTCAGCTTCAACAGTAGACAGAGAAACACAATTTTGCTTCTTAAGAAACCATGATATTAAATTGTTCCCCAAGAAGAAGCATCCTCCTGATGTGTTTTTCCTATCATCAGCACTTCCAGCCCAATCAGTATCACAATATCCAGACAACACAGATTCAAATCCATGAGTGTATAGCATCTCATAATCACAAGTGCCATTGACATATTTCAGGATCCTTTTCACTTGGTTTATATGGCTCATCTTTGGTTTAGCTTGGTATCTAGCACAAACACCTACAGCGAAGGCAATGTCAGGTCTGCTTGCTGTAAGACATAACAGACTTCCTATCATGCTTCTGTAGAGACTTTGATCCACACTGACACCATTTTCATCTTTAGACACTTTCAAATGAGTAGGAGCAGGTGTCCTCTTGTGGCTTGCATTCTCCATGCCAAACTTCTTAACAATATTCTTGGCATATTTACTTTGAGATATAAAGATAGAATCTTCCATCTACTTGACTTGCAGGCCAAGAAAATAGGTTAGTTCCCCAACAAGGCTCATTTTAAATTCAGACTGCATTTGCTCAACAAAATGTTGAACCATTTTACTTGACATCCCACCAAACACAATATCATCCACATAGATCTGAGCAACCATGAGCTTTCCTTCTTCATCTTTGACAAATAAAGTCTTATCAATTCCTCCCTTTCTATATCCATTGTCAATGAGAAACACTGTGAGTCTCTCATACCAAGCTCTAGGAGCTTGTTTCAACCCATAAAGAGCTTTCCCCAACTTATACACATGCTTTGGAAGACTTGGGTCTGTGAATCCCTTTGGTTGTTCAACATATACTTCCTCATTCAAGTAGCCATTTAAGAAGGCATTTTTCATATCCATTTGGAATAGTTTAAACTTCAGAATACATGCCACTCCTAGCAATAATCTAATGGACTCCAGGCGAGCTACATGAGCAAATGTTTCATCAAAATCAACTCCTTCAACTTGAGTGTATCCTTGTGCTACCAATCTTGCTTTATTTCTAGTAACCACGCCTTTTTCATCATATTTATTCTTGTAAACCCACTTTGTTCCAATAACATTTATTCCTTCAGTTCTTGGAACCAATTCACATACTTCATTTCTCTTGAATTGGCCTAACTCTTCCTGCATGGCATTGATCCAGAATTCATTAATTAAGGCTTCTTTAACATTCTTAGGCTCAATCTTGGACACAAAACAGGCGTGTGAGATCACTTCCCTTGATCTTATGGTGACCCCTTTATTTGGGTCTCCTATAATGAGATCTTTAGGATGATCCTTCTGAATTCTGATAGAATGACTCTCTCTTTCTCTTTGAAGTCTTTGGCAAAGATCTTTGAACACATCAAACACATCAGATTTTCCCTTATAAAATTCACCCAGGTATATCTGGAAAAGTCGTCCACGACAACATAAGCATACATTTTCCCACCAAGACTTTCCACCTGCATAGGTCCCATCAAGTCCATGTGGAGAAGTTCCAACACTCTAGATGTGGTGTCATGTTTGATCTTTTGATGTGACATCTTTGTCTGCTTTCCAATCTGACATTCACCACAAACTCTTCCTTCCTTAATCTTTAATTTTGGGATTCCTCTGACAGCTTCAACATATATGATCCTCTTCATTCCTTTAAGATGCTTATGACCTAGTTTTTGATGCCATAGTTTCACTTCTTCTTCTTTAGCTAGAGCACATATTGATGAATAGCTAGTTTCTTGAGAAATCCACATATAGCAGTTGTCCTTAGACCTGACTGCTCTCATGATCACCTCATTTTTTGCATCAGTAATCAAGCATTCAGTTTTTGTGAAGTTCACATTTAGACCTTGATCGCATAGTTGACTGATGCTGATCAGGTTTGCAGTCAATCCTTTAACAAGCAGCACATTGTCAAGGTTAGGAACTCCAGGACAGTTCAACTTTCCAATCCCCTTGATTTCACCCTTTGCTCCATCACCAAAAGTTACATAGCTGGTGGCACGAGGTTGGATGTTAACTAGTAGGTTTTTGCTTCCAGTCATGTGTCTGGAGCATCCACTGTCAAAGTACCAATCTTCTTTGGCTGAGACTCTGAAGGAGGTGTGAGCTATCAAGTTAGTACTACCAGCCCTAGGAACCCACTGTTTTCTGTTAACATGGATGTGTTGTTTGGGTCTAGGTTGATGAGTAGGACTAGGATAACCATACAGCCTAAAGCAGAATGGTTTTATATGGCCAAATTTCCCACAGTAATGACATCTCCATCTTTGATGTTTTTCTTTATATTGTCTTTCCTTGTGATGTTGAGACACCTGATGTGACATCTTTGGTTTGCTACTAGTGGGACTACAATCAGGAGAGGATTCATGGAACCCAAGGCCAGTCATGTCTCTTGCCATCTTTCCAGTCTGGAGGATTTTGTCTAAGGTGTCAGACCCACTGTTTAGCATTCTGACATACTTCGTCATCTCATCCAGTTTAGAATTCAGGAACACGGCTTCAATCTTCAACTTAGAAATGGTTTCTAAGTGTTCTGTCTTCTCATCCTCTAGTTGGGTTATCAATTTCTTCTGATTATCCACTTGTTAACACACTTCTTCACTTCTGAAACACAACTTCCTGTAAGAAGTAGCTAATTCATCAAAGGTTAATTCATCATTACTGGAGTCTTCATCAGGATCCCATCTCCCAGTTAAGGTAGTCACAAGATTGGTAGACTCTCCTTCTATTTGACTTTCAGAATTGTCATCAAACCAAGTAGCAACAAGACTTTTCTTCTGTTTCTTAAGGTAGGTCCCACATTCAGCTCTAATGTGTCCATACCCTTCACATTCATGGCACTGAATTCCTTTGCCCTGTTTTGATTTTTCCTCAGATTTTATTCTAATTCCAGCATCATTGGGCCTACTGATGTCAAATGAGTTGTTCTTGACATTAGACTTTGACCTCACATCCATGTTATTCAGGATTTTATTTAATTGTCTCCCAAGTAATGCTAAATCATTTGCCATACCTTCATCAATATCCTGACTACTTTCTTCCTCTTTATCTTCAGTGTTTGACATAAAGGCTATGCTTCTGACTTTCTTTTCAGATTCATCACTCATTCCCAACTTGAATGTTTGGAGGGATCCAATTAGCTCATCCACTCTCATCTTGCAGATATCTTGAGATTCTTCTATGGCTGTCACTTTCATAGAAAATCTCTTGGGAAGTGATTTGAGAATTTTCCTCACAAGCTTTTCATCTAACATCTTCTTACCCAGGGCTCCTGAGGCATTGGCATTTTCAAGGATATTCATATGGAATTCATGAATACTTTCATCTTCTTTCATTCTCAAATTCTCAAACTTTGTACTAAGCAGCTGCAATCTAGACATCTTCAACTCTAGAGGTACCTTCATGAGTGGTTTTGAGAATATTCCAAGCATCTTTAGCCACCTCTCAATTGTTCACCAGTTTGAAGATGTTCTTATCAACCCCATTGAATATAGCATTTAATGCTTTAGAGTTTCCAAGAGCTAGTTCATCCTCCTTCTTGGTCCATTCTTCCTCAGGCTTCTTATCAGTTGTAACTTCTTCATCCTTTGTAGTGAAGGGGTGTTCCCAGCCTGTTAGAACAGCCTTCCAAGCCTTATTATCCAACAATTTCAGGAAGGCTACCATCTGAGGTTTCCAGTAGTCATAGTTAGATCCATCCAAAATTGGTGGTATGTTGATCACACTGAATCACACCGTGTTTTTGACTCGGATTTCACATGTTTATTAGGACTTTATTATCATTTTGTTTGTATTATGCTCTCTTTTATGTTGTTTTCAGATATTTAGCTCTTTCGGGACCCTTTTAGAAGAAACGAAGCAAAAAGACCTAAAATTAGGGTTTTTCGGCAAATATTATACACTTGGTGTTGCACATGGCGACCGCCATAGGAGAAGCCATGACTCATCAGCCCTCAACCAGGAGGTAACAACCACGTTCCCATGATCTTTCTCATTTCCACACATGGCGAGCGCCATGAAGGGATGGCGGGCGCCACCTTTGCAAATCACGTTCCCACTAAGGAGAAGTTGGAGGGCACCATGGTCTTTGCAAGCTGCTGAAATCCTCTATAAATAGTTTGTTCCATTTCATTTTCAAATCATCCAACTTAGTTTACAACACTAAGACTATATTCTTCATTTGTAAAAGCGGTAATCCGTCACATCGGGGGGTTATCGCACCTTAGTGAGATTGAGTTGGGTCACTCCGAGTTGCTGTCGTCTTTATCTTCAGAGTCGGAGGTTTATTTTCCTTGTACCAGATTTAAAGCCTTCCTTTGGAGCAGGTTCTTATTTATCGCTTTTATTTATTTTTTTACTTGTCTCGCTTTATTTTATTTATTTACCTGTCTACGCTTTTATTTATTTAGTTACTTGCGTTACTTTATTTTATTTATTTACCTGTCTATGCTTTACTTTATTTAATTTCTGTCTATGCTTTACTTTATTTAATTTCTATCTACGCTTTATTTTATTTAATTTCTGTCTACGCTTTATTTTATTTATTTTACGCGCTTTACTCATTCTTTACGCCTCACATTTTAAAATAACTTTTCATCATGATCAATATCGTTGTATTTGTTGGTATTTCCATGTCTGGCTAAATCTTTTAAAGGTTAGAATGTAAGGATCGCGGTTAAAGAGATGTTTCACATATTGAATATGTAGAAATACTTTAAAGGTCGTTTTGATTTTTAACTTGAGTTTTCTGAAACAAACTTGGTTAGTTTTAACTATTCAAGGAGTGCGAAAGCAACCTGGCTTAGTTAAATAGGAATTTTTATCACTTTAAGGAAAAACGATTTTTGAAACTGTTTTCGGACGCGTTGATAGTGTAACACAAATTCAGGTTTTCTTTAAACCCCTCACTAGGCTTCTGAGACATACCCTGCAGTTGGGTACGACTAGGAGCCATGTCAGCATTGAATTGATATTGTTTAAAGAAAGCATCTCCAAGATCCTGCCAGCTCTTGATGTCAGAAGATTTCAGCTTGGTATACCATTCAAGAGACCCCCCAGACAGACTGTCCTGGAAGAAGTACATCCAGAGCTTCTGGTCCATTGTATAGGCAGAAATCTTTCGGACGAATGCCTGGAGATGAGTTTCCGGGCAAGAACTCCCATTATACTTATCAAATGCAGGCGCTTTAAACTTCTGTGGGATCACAATCCCCTCAACCAGCCCCATGTTCGACATATTGACAACCCCCGGAGTAGCATAGCTTTCTAGAGCCCTGATCTTCTCAGCCAGCACCTGAATCTCTTTGTTTGGTGGTTCAGGGGTGCTTATTGCTGCCGATGCTGACCGACATGAGAGTTTCCGATGTTCAGATCGAAGAAGTTTCCGACGATCAGGTCGAAGTACTTGTGGCACTCAGGCCAGTTTCCGATGTTCAGATCGAAGAAGTTTCCGACGATCAGGTCGAAGTACTTGTGGCACTCAGGCCAGTTTCCGATATTCAGATCGAAGAAGTTTTCGAAGATCAGGTTGAAGTACTTGTGGCACTCAGGCCAGTTTTCCGATATTCAGATCGAAGAAGTTTCCGACGTTCAGGTCGACGCACTTGTGGCATTCAGGCCAGTTTTTTCGGTATTCAGATCGAAGTGGTATTCAGACCGAAGCAGCATTCAGGCCAGTTTTCCGGTGTTCAGACCGAAGTGGTATCCATACCAGATTTCCGGTGTTCAGACTGATAGTAATACTCCTAGATTCTGATGCTTAGTATTCAGACTGATGAGCGGCGTTCAGGCCATGGTGGTTCCTGTGTTACCATTTATTTTGGTATCCGGGTCAATATTTCTTTTCGGCACTCAGGCCGACTTTCACCGTACCTGACGAATTCTTCTTTTGAGATCGATTCTTTGCCGATTCTGACAGGCATTGTTCTTTATTTTCCCAGCGGAGTGAAAATTGTTCGTCTGTTCTTGGTATTCAATCACTCTTCACCCTGATCATCTGAAAGCCGAGGCTGTTCATATCGACAGGTTCACAGTGGATTGAATAGGGGCAGCTGTAACACCTCAAAATTTGCCCTCCTCTTCTTGGGACTAGTTTAGCATATTGCATTTCATATTTAGGGCATTAGTCATTGCATATTGCATATCATGTGAAATGAGACAAGTCATCCTCTAAGGTCTTGTCAGAAGATAGAGAGGTTAAGAGATTCAAGCTTGAGAGTCTCCATAAATTGATCACTAGCCATTTGAGGGTGTGTGCTTCAATTAGGGTTTTCTTGGTTCTTCAAGGAGGTTGAGCATTATCTTGATGGCAAGGATATGTCATCATCATCATGGTTATGTCCTTATCAAAGGTTTCAGAATTCAGGCTCAGGTTCCTTGGGATTAGGGTTTTGACCTCTGGTCAACCCTAATCATTGACTTTTCTTCCAACCAGGGATTATCAAGGAGGTGAGGTATTCTATTGATGATAAATATCACATGGTTATGTGGAAGAGCTTATTGGAGCTAGAGGTTCATTTCTAAGCCATTTCCTCAGGTGGTGGAGGCTCAAAGTCCACAATGCATTTTCAAGTCATCTGGGGTAACCATTCCTGCTGATAATTCACAACATCAACAACAGCAACAAGAACAACCGTCACAACAACGACAGCCATTTCAACAGAGACCGCAGAGGGCCGGGTATCAAGTAAGAGGACGAATGAATGATCGTCAATTTGATAGACCACCTGTGACCTACTCATTCTTGCTGAAGAAATTGAAAGACTTGGGGTTGGTCCAGCTGAGGACGTTGGCTCCGTTGAGACCTGATCAGAGGCCTGCCAATTATGATGAAAATGCCAAGTGCGAATTCCATTCTGGTGCTCCCGGGCACAATGTTGAGAATTGTAAGGCATTTAAACATGTTGTCCAGGACCTGGTGGATTCTAAGGCAATCAATTTTGCTCCATCTCCAAATGTTAATGCTAACCCCATGCCTGCGCATGGTCAAATGGGGGTGAATGCAATTTCTGAGGATAGGAGGACAATTGGGCTGATGAATGTGGATCAGTTGAGAACTCCTTTGGCTGAGGTCAAGAGACAACTGTTGAAGAATGGGGTATTCCCAGGCTGTGTTGACTGTTGTGTTTCTTGCATCGTTGCCCCTGATGGGTGTGTTTTATTGAGGGAGGCTGTCCAGAGGATGATGGATGAGGGAAGCCTCAGATTTGAGAAGGTCGATTTGGAGAGAGAGGATGTCTCCACCATAACCATTTACTTTGATCTGATTGATTTGTCAGCGCTGGCAGATGCGACTCCACTTACCATCACGGTACCTGGGCCAATTCCTTATGACAATGACGATGCGGTGTCGTGGCATTATGGTGGAGAGGTATATTGTAATGGGGAGAAGCAGGAAGATAAGGCTGCAGGTGAAACCACCGTTTCAAAGGTGGATAATGCCGGACCCAGTGGTTTCACTCGCAGTGGAAGGTTGTTTGCACCTGATGCTTTGAGGAGTGGGGATGGAGAGAGAGAAAAGAAAGATAAGGCCGAGGCTTTAGCCAGGGCAAGAGGGAAGCAGGTGGTAAGCGAGGGTACTCCTGCAGTGACACCGGCGCCTGGTGGGTCGGAAAAAGAACTTGATGATGAAGCTGAAGAATTTCTGAGGATCATCAAGAAGTCAGAGTACAAGCTTGTTGACCATCTGCAGCAGACGCCATCAAAAATCTCAATCTTGTCTCTGCTACTGAGCTCCGAGGGGCATAGAGAGGCTTTGTTGAAAATACTGAAGAGAGCCTATGTTCCTCAAGAGATCACGATTAATCAGCTAGAGACAGTGGTGTCCAATGTTAATGCCAGCCATGGGCTGGGTTTCACTGATCTGGATTTGACGGTGGATGGGCGTAATCATAATAAGGCATTACACATTGCAATGGAGTGTAAAGGAGCGGTGCTTTCGCACGTGTTGGTGGATACCGGCTCATCACTCAATTTGTTGCCTAAGAAGGCCCTGGCGAAGCTGGACTGTGAAGGGTTGATCTTGAGGCCCACGGACTTGATAGTCAGAGCCTTTGATGGTTCTAAAAGGGATGTGTTTGGGGAAGTGGAGCTCCCTGTGAAGATTGGGCCCGAGGTGTTTAAGTCCGTATTCTATGTCATGGATATTCAGCCGGCATACAGTTGCCTGTTGGGTCGCCCATGGATCCATGCTGCTGGGGAAGTGACTTAGACTTTGCACCAGAAACTGAAGTACATCTGGGATGGGCAGGTCGTCACCGTTTGTGGGAAGGAAGATATCTTCGTCAGCCACCTATCATCGTTCAAGTACGTGGAAATGGACGGTGAAATATGGGAAACGCCAAGTCAAGCATTCGAAACCGTCAAGGTGGAGAATGCTATTTTTGCTAAAGAGGAGAAGCCGTCCATTTCTTCGTACAAGCAGGCCGCTGAGGTGGTGAAGAATGGAGAAGCCCCAGGTTGGGGAAAGATGATTGATATCGCCACCAAGGAAGACCGGTTTGGGGTTGGTTATCAGCCGGGCCGAGGCTCGTCTGGGCAGGGTAGAGGACGTCGTCAGCCATTCACGTTCACCAGTGCTGGAATGCTGGATCCAGATCACATCTGTGTGGTGGGTGAAGAGGTCGATAGTGACTGTGAGCTTGATCAGTGGATAAAACCGTGCGTACCAGGGATGGAGATCCAGAACTGGAAGGCCGAAAAGATCATCACTGTCACTCTACGTGAAGAGTAATATTTCCTGTTTTTCAATTTTGTCTGCATGAAAGCCATACGTTTTGCCCGAAACATAATGGTTCATTGTAAGGGCCACCTCATGTGTTTCATTTTGCAATATTTGCATCATCAATAAAAGAATGTTTTTTCATTAAAAGCGGTATTCCCTGTTTTTCATTTATTTTTGCAGTTTAAAAACAAAAATAAAAATGGCAATGTTTGTTTTCATTTTCTTTCTTTTAATTTGCTTCGTTCCGGTTCTAAAGCAATGCATGAATCAACATTCATGCAGATGCGATTATTCTCCGGATCTCATTGATAACAATCCTGTTACACCCTCATATGACTTCGACAATCCGATCTATCATGCCGAAGAAGAAGGCGAAGAAGATTGTGAACTGCCGGGGGAGTTAGCCAGGTTATTGAAACAAGAGGAGAAGGTGATTCAGCCGCACGAAGAGCAGGTTGAGCTTGTGAATCTGGGTACCGAGGAGGTCAGGAAAGAAGTGAAGGTTGAGGCTGCTTTGGAGGAAAATTTTAAGAGCAGAATGGTAGCCTTGTTGAAAGAATATGTTGATATCTTCGCCTGGTCTTATCAAGATATGCCAGGGTTGGATACCGATATTGTTGTGCACAAGTTACCATTGAGAGCAGATTGTCCTCCAGTGAAGCAGAAGTTGCGCAGAACTCGACCTGAGATGGCCATGAAAATCAAAGAGGAGGTTCAGAAGCAGTTGGATGCTGGTTTCCTCGCTGTCACTAATTATCCGCCCTGGGTCGCAAATATTGTGCCAGTGCCGAAGAAAGATGGGAAGGTGAGAATGTGTGTGGACTACCGGGATCTGAACAGAGCTAGCCCGAAGGATGATTTCCCATTACCTCACATCGATGTGTTGGTAGATAATATAGCTCAATTCTCGGTGTTTTCCTTCATGGATGGCTTTTCTGGCTATAATCAAATCAAAATGTCGCTAGATGATATGGAGAAAACAACGTTCATCACACCGTGGGGCACTTTTTGTTATAAGTTGATGCCATTCGGTCTCAAGAATGCCGGTGCAACCTATCAGAGGGCCATGCTGACTTTGTTTCATGAATATGATTCATCATGAAATTGAATGCTATGTTGATGACATGATTGCAAAGTCCCAAACAGAAGAGGGGCATCTGGTGGATCTGGCCAAGCTGTTTAACCGGTTGAGACAGTTCAGACTGAGGTTGAATCCGAATAAGTGCACTTTCGGAGTGCGGTCCGGAAAGTTGCTGGGTTTTATTGTAAGTGAAAGAGGAATCGAGGTTGATCCTGCTAAAGTAAAAGCAATAAGAGAAATGCCTGAACCAAGAACAGAGAAGGAGGTTTGTGGTTTCTTAGGTAGATTGAACTACATTTCACGGTTCATATCTCATCTAACAGCCACGTGTGAACCTATATTCAAGTTGTTGAGAAAAGATCAAACGGTCAGGTGGAATAATGATTGCCAAGCGGCATTTGAAAAGATAAAAGAATATTTACAGGAGCCTCCGATTCTGATGCCTCCTGTGGAGGGACGACCGTTAATTCTGTACTTGACAGTCCTCGAGGGGTCTATAGGGTGTGTACTGGGGCAGCATGACGAGTCTGGTCGAAAAGAGCATGTGATTTACTACCTTAGCAAAAAGTTTACCGACTGTGAAACAAGATATTCACTGCTCGAGAAGACTCGTTGTGCTTTGGTATGGGCTGCTCGCCGACTAAGACAGTATATGCTGGTTCATACCACTTTATTAATTTCCAAGATGGATCCGATCAAGTATATTTTTGAGAATCCAGCATTGACCAGACGGGTTGCGAGGTGGCAAATGATTTTGACCGAATACGATATTCAGTATACCTCTCAGAAAGCAATCAAAGGGAGTGTATTGTCTGATTACCTCGCCCAGCAACCCATTGAGGATTATCAACCGATGAAGTTTGAGTTCCCTAATAAGGACATCATGTTTCTCAAATTGAAAGATTGTGAGGAACCAATCCCGGAGAAGGGGCCTGACCCTGAATCCGAATGGATTTTGATGTTTGATGGGGCCGTTAACGTGAATGGTAGCGGGGTTGGTGCTGTTTTGGTTACGCCGAAAGGATCCCACATTCCTTTTACTGCCCGGCTAACATTTGAGTGCACCAACAACGTGGCTGAATACAAAGCTTGTATATTGGGTATTGAAGAGGCGATTGATTTGAGAATCAAGAACCTTGTTATATATGGAGATTCAGCCTTGGTTGTGAATCAGGTTAACGGAAAATGGTATACGCATCAATCTCATTTAATTCCGTACCGGGAGTATACGAGGAGATTGTTGACGTTTTTCACCAAGGTGAAATTGCATCATGTGCCTAGAGAAGAGAATCCTTTGGCAGATGCTTTAGCTACTCTGGCTGCCTTGATTAAGGTGCAGTGGTGGAATCAGTTCCCTAGTGTTGAGGTGGGACGTCTGGATAGACCGGCTTATGTGTTTGCTGTTGACCCAGCGCCTGATGATGAGAAGCCGTGGTATTTTGATATCAAGCGTTATCTAGAAACCCAAGAATATCCCGAGGGAGCCTCCAAAAAGGATCGAAAGACTCTGAGAAGGTTGGCCATGGTGTTCTATCTGAATAAGGATGGGGTTTTGTACAAGAGAAATTTCAATTGGGTTTTGCTCAGATGTGTTGATGACAAAGAAGCAAGTCAATTGATGAAAGAAGTACACGAGGGGTCGTTTGGTACCCATGCCAGTGGGAATGCAATGATGAAAAAGCTGTTGAGGGCTGGGTTTTATTGGATGATAATGGAGGCCCAATGTTTCAATTTCGTGCGGAAGTGTCATAAATGCCAGATTTATGCTGACAAGGTGCACGTGCCTCCAAATCCGTTGAGCTTGATGTCATCTCCGTGGCCGTTTGCTATGTGGGGCATTGATATGATCGGAAAGATCGAGCCTACGGCTTCGAATGGGCACCGGTTCATATTAGTGGCTATTGATTACTTCACCAAGTGGGTGGAAGCAGCCTCTTATGCGAATGTGACGAAGAAGGTTGTTGCCAGAGTTCTGAAGAGAGACATCATTTGCAGATATGGGGTTCCCGAGAGAATCATTACTGATAATGGTTCTAATCTCAACAACAAGATGATGGCAGAACTGTGCCGAGAATTCAAAATCGAGCATCACAATTCTTCTCCTTATCGTCCGAAGATGAATGGGGCAGTCGAGGCAGCTAATAAGAATATTAAGAAGATTGTGCAGAAGATGGTTGTGACTTATAAGGATTGGCACAAGATGTTGCCATTTGCATTGCATGGGTATCGAACCTCGGTACGTACGTCTACTGGGGCAACACCATTCTCGCTTGTGTATGGAATGGAAGCCGTGTTACCAGTTGCGGTTCAGATTCCATCGTTGAGAGTCCTGATGGATGTAAAATTGCAAGAGGCTGAATGGGTAAGGACTCGGTATGAGGAGTTGAGCCTGATTGAGGAGAAGAGGCTGGCGGCCATCTGTCATGGACAATTGTACCAGCAGCGAATGAAGCGTGCTTTTGACAGAAAGGTGCGACCTCGTATGTATCATGTGGGAGATATGGTGTTGAAAAGGATCTTTCCTCCTCAGAACGATCGAAGGGGCAAGTGGACACCCAATTATGAAGGTCCATTCGTGGTCAAGAAGGTTTTCTCTGGTGGAGCCTTGTTGTTGACGACCATGGATGGCGAAGATTTTCCATCCCCTATGAATGCGAACGCAGTTAAAAAATACTTCGTATAAAGAGACCCGCTGGACGAAAAGAATAAAATAGTCCAGGCAAAAATGGGCATCCCGGCGAACCAAAAAAAAATGAAAACGGTTCGGGCAAAATTTAGGGATAAAAAGAAAAACTGTACACCTGACAAGTCGAAAACCCCACAAGGGCGGCTTGGGCAATAAAGGGTATCCCGGTGGACTGAAAACCCGAAAGGGCGGTCCAGGCAAAAGAGGGATTGAAACGAACAACTGCGTCTAGCATGATCGTTTACTTTGGTTAAGACACCATGGATAATCCTCGGCAGGGATCAGTCGGAAGCGTCTTGTTCAGAAGGCACAAAGCACGGAGTGTCTTGAGGACATATGGGGTGTAACCGAGTTGGAACTCGATGAGATCGCGGTTTCACATTGCCATTAGGATAGATTTTTCCTTTTGTGCGCAATTACCTCTTTTTAGGAATTGCTTCCTGTGTACTGCTCGGTTTTGAGCCGCCTTTTTGAATCAATAAAATGCATATTCAGTCAAATAACTTTGTTTTTGTTTTCATTACCGCTTTGATTGCAAAAACATCCATTTATTTTGATAAGGAATCTTTGCATTTTGAGACATAGAGATCCCTTCCAATGCATGTTTATAAGATTGAAAACCTGAAATCTTGTTCGGAAGGTTGAGTGACCCAGGTGTTGAAATCTTGGCACGCCTGGGGCACGTTTTTATCTAACGATCTCTGTTCCAGGTGCTGTTAGATATTTTCACTCACTTGCAGGTTGTGATGTGAAGCTTTGTGACAAAAGATCCCCGTGGAGTCCAATCAGGGACAATGAATTGAAAAATGGTGAAAAGACGGCAAAAGGCGGGCGACGATCTTGGAGGATTAATCAAGAAGACTCTTCAAAGTCTGAAGAATTGGAAAGTTGATACCAATTTGAGGGGTTCGATCTCCGTAGAGTATGGAGAAGTCAAGAATACAAGGTGATGAATCAGAAAAGTCCAGACGAGTCTGCGAGCTCTCAAAAGTGGAAAGTTGATACTCTGGTTAGAGGATGAACGCTAGTTCGGCGAGTTGACAGGTGTTCCATATCAATGTTCCGTATTCTCCCTAGCAGAGTCAGGATTGTTATCTCCCTAGCGGGTTTAAGATAGATGTTTCCACAGCAGCCAGGAATGAAGGTGGCAAGTTCTCCAAGCAGTGTCGGGATTGTTGCATCCCCAGCAAGTCGAAGATTGTTGTTTTCCCCGCAGAGTGCGTTGGTGGTTTCTTCCCCAGCGAAATCCCCAAGCGGATCCTTCCCCAGCAGCAGTGCTATTCCCCAGAAGGACGGAGGTTGGAGCGATATCAAGTTCCTCATCAGAGTTCCTCGAGCTCCCCAGTAGAGTCCCTTGAGGGGGATACTTTTTATGCATTCATCATTTAGAGAAGAATAGCATATTGCATACCTAATTGCGTAGCATTTCCATGATTATGGAGCGTTACGCTGAAAAAAATCATGCATCATCATTGCAAGCATAAGCTAGTCTCAAGCCGTGGTTACCGTTTGAGAGTTGGTTTCGCCGGATGGTGAAGATGTTACTCTGAGGAGATCGGCATCATGATTCTGAATCAATAGTATTCCCGAGTAGTGCGATATTGGAGGAAGAATTTCTGTCGGGCGGAGATGGAAATGATAATCAAAGAAGTTTTGGGGTCCAAAGAAAAAAGAACGAGAATAATCCCCAGCTGAGCACAAATTGTTTGTTCATAGTGGATTAGGTAGGGATATCATGCTCATGGTTTATTATCCCCAACATAAGTCATTGGCCCACGTGCCGTCTCATTCACCACTTTACCTTATTGCTGCCGATGCTGACCTGCATGAGAGTTTCCGATGTTCAGATCGAAAAAGTTTCCGACGATCAGGTCGAAGTACTTGTGGCACTCAGGCCAGTTTTCGATGTTCAGATCGAAGAAGTTTCCGACGATCAGGTTGAAGTACTTGTGGCACTCAGGCCAGTTTCCGATATTCAGATCGAAGAAGTTTCCGACGATCAGGTTGAAGTACTTGTGGCACTCAGGCCAGTTTTGTAACACCCTTCTACCCAATCGACATATTTAAATAAGTTATCAGAGTACCACATGTAGAAGAGTTTACATTTCTTACACATACACTTATCGCATCACAACACATAACACAGTATTTATTATATTTAAAACTTCGCAGCGGACAACAACATAATTATTATTTTTCATCATATAATAATTCATAAAAATGTTTCAACATTGTCTCGACAAAACATCTCAACATTTTAATCCTCATGAACAACGTAAATAAAATATAATTATCTATCGAATCCCATAACCCCGGTGTCACATGACCAGAGCATTTGACTCGACTCCGTAGAATAGCTCTACATTTATTCTTCAACCCTCAACGAAAGCTACTCCTCTTTATCTGCACATTGCTCATCATAGATGAACATAAACACATGCAGAAGGGGTGAGAATTACATTATTAAATAATAATATAACGACATAAATATAAACATAATTATATATTTCACACATGCCAACACAGCTCATCATCATCATCATAATCAACAAACTCATGAACATCAACGAAACAACATATCAAATGCAATGCACACACCCATGCATGACTCAACACGACTCGGTATACCCATCTTGTGACCACTACAGGATCACCACTCCCAGATTCATCACCATAGAATCCGAGTTCCCCGTAAGGAACCAAGCCTCTCAACAAGCCCGGAGTCAACAACATCATTGGAACTCAGTCCGTTCATCACTAGGCATCTGCCTTTCATGAATGCATGCACACCAAACATGCATCATAATCAACATCGCAAAACATCGCAACAACAACATCATATGATCATGTTATCTTCATCATTAATAGCATGACATACAACTCAACAAAACAACAACAACATTACATCTTAACACATGGATTCATCACAATCAACCACAATAGGCCAAATCACCATTTCAACATAAAAATTAGTCATTTTTCAATACTGGAACAGTGTTAACCGGTTAACGCCACAGGTTAACCGGTTAACGCAGGCAAAACTCACTTCTGGGCAAAACGCAACAGTGTTAACCGGTTAACGCTATAGGTTAACCGGTTAACGCAGGCAAAACGCAACATTTTCACAATATACAACAGTGTTAACCGGTTAACACCCTGGGTTAACCGGTTAACGCAGACAAAACAGCAGTTCCTGCGCTAACACAAGGCAGAATGCAGAGTTCTCCGCATTTTCCGCCGTCGGAGGACTTCCGGACCTCCGATTCAACTTCCGTAAAAGGCTACGCGTTCGGGAAAGCGCGACTCACACAACTACGGATTCAATTTCAGCTTAATTCGACTTATTCATCATAGTACTAAACGACGGTAAACCCCAACTTTCCCAATCTTCCTAATTCCCCAAAATCCATCAACAATCCTACATAAATCATGAAAATGCTCGCATATTATCATTTAATAAGGTTCAGACCCCTTACCTGAGATAATTCGGCAACTCAACGCTTCCGCTTTTCCGCTCTTCAGCCTTTGCTCTACAGCTTCTCCCTTCTCTGCAGCTTCTCAACTTCCACGTAAAACTCTTCTGTTCCAAATGAGAAACTTTTTCTCTTATCCCAACTTATATATTTTCCAATTATTATTATTCCAAATAATAATAATAATAACAATAATAATAATAATAATAATAACCCAATTTATTTAATTAAATTAATAAAATAATATTATCAACTTAATTAAATAATTCTTTTACTTTATTTGGGGTGTTACAACTCTCCCCCACTTTAGAAGTTTTCGTCCTCGAAAACATACCTCAAGCAAATAGAGCCGGATACGACTCCTTCATCTGATCTTCACGCTCCCAAGTCAAGCTCTCACCAGCTAGACCTCCCCAAACAACTTTCACCAGAGCAATCTTCTTACCTCTCAGGGTCTTCTCTTCTCGGCCATCTATCCGAATTGGCAACACCTCAACGGTCAAATTATCCCTCACCCGGATATCATCCAACTGAACAACATGCGAAGGATCCGCAATATATTTTCTCAACTGAGATACATGAAACACATCATGCAGATTAGAAAGCGACGGCGGTAAAGCTATCCGATACGCCACTTCCCCAACTCTCTTCAAAATCTGATACGGACCCACAAACCTCGGAGTAAGCTTTTTAGACTTTAAAGCTCTTCCCACACCTGTCGTCGGAGTAACTCTCAAGAACACATGATCTCCCTCTTGGAACTCAAGCGCCTTTCTCCTGTTATCATGATAACTCTTCTGACGACTCTGAGAAATCTTCATTTTCTCCTGAATCATCTTAACCCTTTCAGTCGTCTGCTGCACAATCTCAGGTCCAAGTACAGCACTCTCACCTGATTCATACCAACACAATGGAGTTCTACACCTCCTACCATACAATGCTTCATATGGAGCCATACCGATACTAGCATGAAAACTATTATTATAAGTAAACTCCACCAACGGCAAATAACTATCCCAAGGACCACTCTGCTCCAACACACAAGCTCTCAACAAATCCTCCAAGGATTGGATAGTTCTTTCAGTCTGACCATCAGTCTGAGGATGATAAGCTGAACTCAACCTCAACTTGGTCCCCAACGCTTTCTGCAAACTTTCCCAAAATCTAGAAGTAAATCTGGGATCTCTATCAGACACAATGCTGGATGGAATACCATGCAGCCTCACTATCTCCTCAATATACAACTCTGCCAACTTCTCTAAAGAGTGATTAATCTTCATCGGCAAGAAATGCGCCGACTTAGTCAACCGATCCACAATCACCCAAATAGAATCATTACCTTTCACCGTCCTCGGCAATCCCGTCACAAAATCCATGGAAATGCTATCCCACTTCCATTCAGGAATCTTCAAAGGTTGCATCATACCTGCCGGTTTCTGATGTTCAATCTTTGACTCTTGACAAGTCAAACAGGCATACACAAACTTAGCAACATCTCTTTTCATACCAGCCCACCAAAACAACTTCTTCAAATCCTGATACATTTTAGTTGCACCTGGATGGATACTCAATCCACTCCTATGGCCCTCTTCAAGAATACTCTTTCTCAATTCAGACACCTCAGGAACACAAACTCTACCTTTAAATCGCAGGATGCCATTCTCATCAATCTCAAAATTACCACCATTACCCTGGTTAACCATAGTAATATGATCAACTAGAGCGACATCAACTTGCTGACCATTCCGAATATCTTCCAGAATTCCACTAGTCAACTTCAGCATACCCAACTTTACACTATCAGCGGAAACTTCACAACCCAAACTCATATCACGGAACTGTTCAATTAACTCAAGTTCCCGAACCATCATCATAGACATATGTAGAGACTTTCTACTCAGCGCATCTGCAACTACATTAGCCTTACCGGGATGATAACTCAATTCAAAGTCAAAATCCTTCAGTAATTCTAACCATCTTCTCTGCCTCATATTTAACTCTTTCTGATCAAACAGATACTTCAGACTCTTGTGATCACTGAACACCTCGAATCTGGAACCATACAGATAATGCCTCCACATTTTCAACACAAATACAACAGCTGCAAGTTCTAGATCATGCGTAGGATAATTCCTCTCATGAACTCTCAACTGTCTAGAAGCATAAGCTACAACTTTACCATTCTGCATCAAAACACCACCAAGACCCATCAAAGAAGCATCACAATAAACAACGAAGGACTCACCAGGATTAGGCAAGATCAACACTGGAGCACTGGTCAACCGCCTCTTCAACTCAACAAAACTCGCTTCACAAGCTGCATCCCACACATACACTTGACCCTTCTTAGTCAACTGCGTCAACGGCAATGCCAACTTAGAGAAGCCTTCAATAAATCTGCGATAATAACCAGCTAACCCCAGAAAACTGCGTATCTCGGTAGCAGACTTCGGAGTCTCCCACTGTAATACAGCATCAACTTTAGCAGGATCAACAGAAATTCCACCACTCGAAATCACATGGCCAAGGAAACTCACTTCCTTCAACCAGAACTCACATTTAGATAATTTTGCATACAATTTCTTTTCTCTTAACACCTGCAAAACAACTCTCAGATGTCCTGCATGCTCTTCTTCCGTCTTAGAATATATCAATATATCATCTATGAACACCACAACAAAATCATCAAGGTACGGATGAAATATACGATTCATATATTCCATAAACACACCTGGAGCATTAGACACACCGAACGGCATCACAGTGTATTCATAATGACCATACCTCGTACGGAAAGCAGTCTTCGCAATATCATCTGACTTCACTCGGATCTGATGATAACCCGACCGCAAATCAATCTTACTGAAAACATGAGCTCCAATCAACTGGTCCATCAAATCATAAATCCTCGGCAATGGATACCGATTCTTGATAGTCACCTTATTCAACTGCCGATAATCGACACACAACCTCATCGTACCTTCTTTCTTCTTCACCAACAATACTGGTGCACCCCAAGGAGAAACACTTGGACGCACAAACTTCTTCTCAAGCAATTCTTCAAGTTGCTTCTTCAATTCAACTAATTCAGTTGCCGACATTCTATAAGGAGACATCGACACTGGACTCGTACCTGGTACTAAGTCAATGGCAAATTCGACTTCACGTTCTGGAGGTAAATCGCTTACATCCCCCGGAAACACATCCTGAAATTCGCAAACAACGGGCAAATCTACACTCACCACTTTCTTATCCGCTTGCAGAGACGCAAATAAAGCGAATATCTGAGCTTCATCTTTCACAAAATCCCCCACCTGCCTAGCAGATAGAAATCTTGCCTCATCATTCTCACCAACTTCAGAAAACCGCACCGTCTTCCTGTAGCAGTTGATAAACACGCCATAGAATTCTAGCCAATTCATTCCCAGAATAATATCAATTTGGTGCAAGGGTAAGCACACCAAATCAACCACGAACTCTCTTTCAAAGATCGTCAAATGACAACCTCGACAGACAACAGAAGTCTTCACAGAACCATTAGCAGGAGTATCTATCACCATACTTCCGCCTAGGGACGACATAGTCACACCAATCCTAGTTGCACACTCATATGAAATAAACGAATGAGTAGCACCAGTGTCAACAATAGCAAGCAATTCAACATTATTAATCAAGCAAGTACCTTTAATCAGATTATCTTCTTTAGGAGCTTCAACCCCACTCAGAGCAAACACCCTACCAGTAGTATGAGCTGCAGTAGCCGCCTTCTTCGGTTTCGAGCACTGCGAACTGATATGGCCTTTCTCGCCACAATTAAAACATGTCGGACCAGCATCCTTACATTCCGTAACTCTATGACCAGTCTGACCGCATCGGAAACATCTCAGCACTTTCTTGGTACAGCTATCAGCACGGTGGCCTGGCTCGCCACACTTGAAACATTTACCAGCTATGGAAGATCCTCCCCCACTTGGCTTCTTCTCATCTACCATTTTCTGCTTACCTTTACCATTCGGAGATGCATAAGGACTACCACGATCCTTATTCTTCTTCTCACTAAGACTTTTGTAATGAGCAGTCCTAGCCTTGCTATCTTCCTCAAATATCCTGCACTTATTAACCAATGTAGGAAACCTACGAATCTCCTGGTAACCAATGCCTTGTTTGATCTCGGGACGCAACCCGTTCTCAAACTTGACACACTTGGATCCCTCAGCATCAGCATTATTATAGTGAGGACAATACTGCACCAGCTCCTCAAACTTCGAAGCGTAGTCAGCAACAGACAGGTTACCCTGCTTCAGTTCTAGAAATTCCATCTCCTTCTTACATCGCACATCAGCAGGAAAATATTTCTCCAGAAAGGCCGTCTTGAACCTTTCCCAAGTCATCTCAGCACCTGGTACTTCAATTCTCTGGCGAGTGTTATCCCACCAGTTTTCAGCCTCTTCAGATAACATATGCGTACCAAACTGCACCTTCTGTGCTTCAGTACACGTCATCACCCGGAAAATCTTCTCAATCTCCTTCAGCCAAATCTGAGCACCATCTGGATCATAGCGCCCTTTGAATGTAGGAGGGTTATTCTTCAGAAACCTTCCCAAATTCTTAAACTCGTCGACCGGCGGATTCTGCTGCGCCTGCATAGCCTGCGCCATAGCAGCCAAAGCCTCAGCAATCGCACGGTCATTTTCTCCAGCCATACTCTGCACAACACCACTACAACCGTTAAATATCGACAGTGTCATTTACACTAATCGACCAACAGGGAAAACATCACATTATGACTCGACTGGACTGACCATGCTCTGATACCACTAATGTAACACCCTTCTACCCAATCGACATATTTAAATAAGTTATCAGAGTACCACATGTAGAAGAGTTTACATTTCTTACACATACACTTATCGCATCACAACACATAACACAGTATTTATTATATTTAAAACTTCGCAGCGGACAACAACATAATTATTATTTTTCATCATATAATAATTCATAAAAATGTTTCAACATTGTCTCGACAAAACATCTCAACATTTTAATCCTCATGAACAACGTAAATAAAATATAATTATCTATCGAATCCCATAACCCCGGTGTCACATGACCAGAGCATTTGACTCGACTCCGTAGAATAGCTCTACATTTATTCTTCAACCCTCAACGAAAGCTACTCCTCTTTATCTGCACATTGCTCATCATAGATGAACATAAACACATGCAGAAGGGGTGAGAATTACATTATTAAATAATAATATAACGACATAAATATAAACATAATTATATATTTCACACATGCCAACACAGCTCATCATCATCATCATAATCAACAAACTCATGAACATCAACGAAACAACATATCAAATGCAATGCACACACCCATGCATGACTCAACACGACTCGGTATACCCATCTTGTGACCACTACAGGATCACCACTCCCAGATTCATCACCATAGAATCCGAGTTCCCCGTAAGGAACCAAGCCTCTCAACAAGCCCGGAGTCAACAACATCATTGGAACTCAGTCCGTTCATCACTAGGCATCTGCCTTTCATGAATGCATGCACACCAAACATGCATCATAATCAACATCGCAAAACATCGCAACAACAACATCATATGATCATGTTATCTTCATCATTAATAGCATGACATACAACTCAACAAAACAACAACAACATTACATCTTAACACATGGATTCATCACAATCAACCACAATAGGCCAAATCACCATTTCAACATAAAAATTAGTCATTTTTCAATACTGGAACAGTGTTAACCGGTTAACGCCACAGGTTAACCGGTTAACGCAGGCAAAACTCACTTCTGGGCAAAACGCAACAGTGTTAACCGGTTAACGCTATAGGTTAACCGGTTAACGCAGGCAAAACGCAACATTTTCACAATATACAACAGTGTTAACCGGTTAACACCCTGGGTTAACCGGTTAACGCAGACAAAACAGCAGTTCCTGCGCTAACACAAGGCAGAATGCAGAGTTCTCCGCATTTTCCGCCGTCGGAGGACTTCCGGACCTCCGATTCAACTTCCGTAAAAGGCTACGCGTTCGGGAAAGCGCGACTCACACAACTACGGATTCAATTTCAGCTTAATTCGACTTATTCATCATAGTACTAAACGACGGTAAACCCCAACTTTCCCAATCTTCCTAATTCCCCAAAATCCATCAACAATCCTACATAAATCATGAAAATGCTCGCATATTATCATTTAATAAGGTTCAGACCCCTTACCTGAGATAATTCGGCAACTCAACGCTTCCGCTTTTCCGCTCTTCAGCCTTTGCTCTACAGCTTCTCCCTTCTCTGCAGCTTCTCAACTTCCACGTAAAACTCTTCTGTTCCAAATGAGAAACTTTTTCTCTTATCCCAACTTATATATTTTCCAATTATTATTATTCCAAATAATAATAATAATAACAATAATAATAATAATAATAATAACCCAATTTATTTAATTAAATTAATAAAATAATATTATCAACTTAATTAAATAATTCTTTTACTTTATTTGGGGTGTTACAACTCTCCCCCACTTTAGAAGTTTTCGTCCTCGAAAACATACCTCAAGCAAATAGAGCCGGATACGACTCCTTCATCTGATCTTCACGCTCCCAAGTCAAGCTCTCACCAGCTGGACCTCCCCAAACAACTTTCACCAGAGCAATCTTCTTACCTCTCAGGGTCTTCTCTTCTCGGCCATCTATCCGAATTGGCAACACCTCAACGGTCAAATTATCCCTCACCCGGATATCATCCAACTGAACAACATGCGAAGGATCCGCAATATATTTTCTCAACTGAGATACATGAAACACATCATGCAGATTAAAAAGCGACGGCGGTAAAGCTATCCGATACGCCACTTCCCCAACTCTCTTCAAAATCTGATACGGACCCACAAACCTCGGAGTAAGCTTTTTAGACTTTAAAGCTCTTCCCACACCTGTCGTCGGAGTAACTCTCAAGAACACATGATCTCCCTCTTGGAACTCAAGCGCCTTTCTCCTGTTATCATGATAACTCTTCTGACGACTCTGAGAAATCTTCATTTTCTCCTGAATCATCTTAACCCTTTCAGTCGTCTGCTGCACAATCTCAGGTCCGAGTACATCACTCTCACCTGATTCATACCAACACAATGGAGTTCTACACCTCCTACCATACAATGCTTCATATGGAGCCATACCGATACTAGCATGAAAACTATTATTATAAGTAAACTCCACCAACGGCAAATAACTATCCCAAGGACCACTCTGCTCCAACACACAAGCTCTCAACAAATCCTCCAAGGATTGGATAGTTCTTTCAGTCTGACCATCAGTCTGAGGATGATAAGCTGAACTCAACCTCAACTTGGTCCCCAACGCTTTCTGCAAACTTTCCCAAAATCTAGAAGTAAATCTGGGATCTCTATCAGACACAATGCTGGATGGAATACCATGCAGCCTCACTATCTCCTCAATATACAACTCTGCCAACTTCTCTAAAGAGTGATTAATCTTCATCGGCAAGAAATGCGCCGACTTAGTCAACCGATCCACAATCACCCAAATAGAATCATTACCTTTCACCGTCCTCGGCAATCCCGTCACAAAATCCATGGAAATGCTATCCCACTTCCATTCAGGAATCTTCAAAGGTTGCATCATACCTGCCGGTTTCTGATGTTCAATCTTTGACTCTTGACAAGTCAAACAGGCATACACAAACTTAGCAACATCTCTTTTCATACCAGCCCACCAAAACAACTTCTTCAAATCCTGATACATTTTAGTTGCACCTGGATGGATACTCAATCCACTCCTATGGCCCTCTTCAAGAATACTCTTTCTCAATTCAGACACCTCAGGAACACAAACTCTACCTTTAAATCGCAGGATGCCATTCTCATCAATCTCAAAATTACCACCATTACCCTGGTTAACCATAGTAATATGATCAACTAGAGCGACATCAACTTGCTGACCATTCCGAATATCTTCCAGAATTCCACTAGTCAACTTCAGCATACCCAACTTTACACTATCAGCGGAAACTTCACAACCCAAACTCATATCACGGAACTGTTCAATTAACTCAAGTTCCCGAACCATCATCATAGACATATGTAGAGACTTTCTACTCAGCGCATCTGCAACTACATTAGCCTTACCGGGATGATAACTCAATTCAAAGTCAAAATCCTTCAGTAATTCTAACCATCTTCTCTGCCTCATATTTAACTCTTTCTGATCAAACAGATACTTCAGACTCTTGTGATCACTGAACACCTCGAATCTGGAACCATACAGATAATGCCTCCACATTTTCAACACAAATACAACAGCTGCAAGTTCTAGATCATGCGTAGGATAATTCCTCTCATGAACTCTCAACTGTCTAGAAGCATAAGCTACAACTTTACCATTCTGCATCAAAACACCACCAAGACCCATCAAAGAAGCATCACAATAAACAACGAAGGACTCACCAGGATTAGGCAAGATCAACACTGGAGCACTGGTCAACCGCCTCTTCAACTCAACAAAACTCGCTTCACAAGCTGCATCCCACACATACACTTGACCCTTCTTAGTCAACTGCGTCAACGGCAATGCCAACTTAGAGAAGCCTTCAATAAATCTGCGATAATAACCAGCTAACCCCAGAAAACTGCGTATCTCGGTAGCAGACTTCGGAGTCTCCCACTGTAATACAGCATCAACTTTAGCAGGATCAACAGAAATTCCACCACTCGAAATCACATGGCCAAGGAAACTCACTTCCTTCAACCAGAACTCACATTTAGATAATTTTGCATACAATTTCTTTTCTCTTAACACCTGCAAAACAACTCTCAGATGTCCTGCATGCTCTTCTTCCGTCTTAGAATATATCAATATATCATCTATGAACACCACAACAAAATCATCAAGGTACGGATGAAATATACGATTCATATATTCCATAAACACACCTGGAGCATTAGACACACCGAACGGCATCACAGTGTATTCATAATGACCATACCTCGTACGGAAAGCAGTCTTCGCAATATCATCTGACTTCACTCGGATCTGATGATAACCCGACCGCAAATCAATCTTACTGAAAACATGAGCTCCAATCAACTGGTCCATCAAATCATAAATCCTCGGCAATGGATACCGATTCTTGATAGTCACCTTATTCAACTGCCGATAATCGACACACAACCTCATCGTACCTTCTTTCTTCTTCACCAACAATACTGGTGCACCCCAAGGAGAAACACTTGGACGCACAAACTTCTTCTCAAGCAATTCTTCAAGTTGCTTCTTCAATTCAACTAATTCAGTTGCCGACATTCTATAAGGAGACATCGACACTGGACTCGTACCTGGTACTAAGTCAATGGCAAATTCGACTTCACGTTCTGGAGGTAAATCGCTTACATCCCCCGGAAACACATCCTGAAATTCGCAAACAACGGGCAAATCTACACTCACCACTTTCTTATCCGCTTGCAGAGACGCAAATAAAGCGAATATCTGAGCTTCATCTTTCACAAAATCCCCCACCTGCCTAGCAGATAGAAATCTTGCCTCATCATTCTCACCAACTTCAGAAAACCGCACCGTCTTCCTGTAGCAGTTGATAAACACGCCATAGAATTCTAGCCAATTCATTCCCAGAATAATATCAATTTGGTGCAAGGGTAAGCACACCAAATCAACCACGAACTCTCTTTCAAAGATCGTCAAATGACAACCTCGACAGACAACAGAAGTCTTCACAGAACCATTAGCAGGAGTATCTATCACCATACTTCCGCCTAGGGACGACATAGTCACACCAATCCTAGTTGCACACTCATATGAAATAAACGAATGAGTAGCACCAGTGTCAACAATAGCAAGCAATTCAACATTATTAATCAAGCAAGTACCTTTAATCAGATTATCTTCTTTAGGAGCTTCAACCCCACTCAGAGCAAACACCCTACCAGTAGTATGAGCTGCAGTAGCCGCCTTCTTCGGTTTCGAGCACTGCGAACTGATATGGCCTTTCTCGCCACAATTAAAACATGTCGGACCAGCATCCTTACATTCCGTAACTCTATGACCAGTCTGACCGCATCGGAAACATCTCAGCACTTTCTTGGTACAGCTATCAGCACGGTGGCCTGGCTCGCCACACTTGAAACATTTACCAGCTATGGAAGATCCTCCCCCACTTGGCTTCTTCTCATCTACCATTTTCTGCTTACCTTTACCATTCGGAGATGCATAAGGACTACCACGATCCTTATTCTTCTTCTCACTAAGACTTTTGTAATGAGCAGTCCTAGCCTTGCTATCTTCCTCAAATATCCTGCACTTATTAACCAATGTAGGAAACCTACGAATCTCCTGGTAACCAATGCCTTGTTTGATCTCGGGACGCAACCCGTTCTCAAACTTGACACACTTGGATCCCTCAGCATCAGCATTATTATAGTGAGGACAATACTGCACCAGCTCCTCAAACTTCGAAGCGTAGTCAGCAACAGACAGGTTACCCTGCTTCAGTTCTAGAAATTCCATCTCCTTCTTACATCGCACATCAGCAGGAAAATATTTCTCCAGAAAGGCCGTCTTGAACCTTTCCCAAGTCATCTCAGCACCTGGTACTTCAATTCTCTGGCGAGTGTTATCCCACCAGTTTTCAGCCTCTTCAGATAACATATGCGTACCAAACTGCACCTTCTGTGCTTCAGTACACGTCATCACCCGGAAAATCTTCTCAATCTCCTTCAGCCAAATCTGAGCACCATCTGGATCATAGCGCCCTTTGAATGTAGGAGGGTTATTCTTCAGAAACCTTCCCAAATTCTTAAACTCGTCGACCGGCGGATTCTGCTGCGCCTGCATAGCCTGCGCCATAGCAGCCAAAGCCTCAGCAATCGCACGGTCATTTTCTCCAGCCATACTCTGCACAACACCACTACAACCGTTAAATATCGACAGTGTCATTTACACTAATCGACCAACAGGGAAAACATCACATTATGACTCGACTGGACTGACCATGCTCTGATACCACTAATGTAACACCCTTCTACCCAATCGACATATTTAAATAAGTTATCAGAGTACCACATGTAGAAGAGTTTACATTTCTTACACATACACTTATCGCATCACAACACATAACACAGTATTTATTATATTTAAAACTTCGCAGCGGACAACAACATAATTATTATTTTTCATCATATAATAATTCATAAAAATGTTTCAACATTGTCTCGACAAAACATCTCAACATTTTAATCCTCATGAACAACGTAAATAAAATATAATTATCTATCGAATCCCATAACCCCGGTGTCACATGACCAGAGCATTTGACTCGACTCCGTAGAATAGCTCTACATTTATTCTTCAACCCTCAACGAAAGCTACTCCTCTTTATCTGCACATTACTCATCATAGATGAACATAAACACATGCAGAAGGGGTGAGAATTACATTATTAAATAATAATATAACGACATAAATATAAACATAATTATATATTTCACACATGCCAACACAGCTCATCATCATCATCATAATCAACAAACTCATGAACATCAACGAAACAACATATCAAATGCAATGCACACACCCATGCATGACTCAACACGACTCGGTATACCCATCTTGTGACCACTACAGGATCACCACTCCCAGATTCATCACCATAGAATCCGAGTTCCCCGTAAGGAACCAAGCCTCTCAACAAGCCCGGAGTCAACAACATCATTGGAACTCAGTCCGTTCATCACTAGGCATCTGCCTTTCATGAATGCATGCACACCAAACATGCATCATAATCAACATCGCAAAACATCGCAACAACAACATCATATGATCATGTTATCTTCATCATTAATAGCATGACATACAACTCAACAAAACAACAACAACATTACATCTTAACACATGGATTCATCACAATCAACCACAATAGGCCAAATCACCATTTCAACATAAAAATTAGTCATTTTTCAATACTGGAACAGTGTTAACCGGTTAACGCCACAGGTTAACCGGTTAACGCAGGCAAAACTCACTTCTGGGCAAAACGCAACAGTGTTAACCGGTTAACGCTATAGGTTAACCGGTTAACGCAGGCAAAACGCAACATTTTCACAATATACAACAGTGTTAACCGGTTAACACCCTGGGTTAACCGGTTAACGCAGACAAAACAGCAGTTCCTGCGCTAACACAAGGCAGAATGCAGAGTTCTCCGCATTTTCCGCCGTCGGAGGACTTCCGGACCTCCGATTCAACTTCCGTAAAAGGCTACGCGTTCGGGAAAGCGCGACTCACATAACTACGGATTCAATTTCAGCTTAATTCGACTTATTCATCATAGTACTAAACGACGGTAAACCCCAACTTTCCCAATCTTCCTAATTCCCCAAAATCCATCAACAATCCTACATAAATCATGAAAATGCTCGCATATTATCATTTAATAAGGTTCAGACCCCTTACCTGAGATAATTCGGCAACTCAACGCTTCCGCTTTTCCGCTCTTCAGCCTTTGCTCTACAGCTTCTCCCTTCTCTGCAGCTTCTCAACTTCCACGTAAAACTCTTCTGTTCCAAATGAGAAACTTTTTCTCTTATCCCAACTTATATATTTTCCAATTATTATTATTCCAAATAATAATAATAATAACAATAATAATAATAATAATAATAACCCAATTTATTTAATTAAATTAATAAAATAATATTATCAACTTAATTAAATAATTCTTTTACTTTATTTGGGGTGTTACAAGTTTTCCGATATTCAGATCGAAGAAGTTTCCGACGTTCAAGTCGACGCACTTGTGGCATTCAGGCTAGTTTTCCGGTATTCAGACCGAAGCGGCATTCAGGCCAGTTTTCCGGTGTTCAGACCGAAGTGGTATCCATACCAGATTTCCGGTGTTCAGACCGATAGTAATACACCCAGATTCCGATGCTCAGTTTTCAGACTGATGAGCGGCGTTCAGGCCATGGTGGTTCCTGTGTTACCATTTATTTTGGTATCCGGGTCAATATTTCTTTTCGGCACTCAGGCCGACTTTCACCGTACCAGACGGATTCTTCTTTTGAGATCGCTTCTTTGCCGATTCTGACAGGAATTGTTATTTATTTTCCCAGCGGAGTGCAAATTGCTTGTATGTTCTTGGTATTCAATCACTCTTCACCCTGATCATCTGAAAGCCGAGGTTGTTCATATCGACAGGTTCATAGTGGATTGAATAGGGGCAGCTGTAACACCTCAAAATTTGCCCTCCTCTTCTTGGGACTAGTTTAGCATATTGCATTTCATATTTAGGGCATTAGTCATTGCATATTGCATATCATGTGAAATGAGACAAGTCATCCTCTAAGTTCTTGTCAGAAGATAGAGAGGTTAAGAGATTCAAGCTTGAGGGTCTCCATAAATTGATCACTAGCCATCTGAGGGTTTGTGCTTCAATTAGGGTTTTCTTGGTTCTTCAAGGAGGTTGAGCATTATCTTGATGTCAAGGATATGTCATCATCATCATGGTTATGTCCTTATCAAAGGTTTCAGAATTCATGCTCAGGTTCCTTGGGATTAGGGTTTTGACCTCTGGTCAACCCTAATCATTGACTTTTCTTCCGACCAGGGATTCTCAAGGAGGTGAGGTATTCTATTGATGATAAATATCGCATGGTTATGTGGAAGAGCTTATTGGAGCTAGAGGTTCATTTCTAAGCCATTTCCTCAGGTGGTGGAGGCTCAAAGTCCACAGTGCATTTTCAAGTCATCTGGGGACCATAAAAGTCAACTGAGGGCTAGGAGGGGGAGAAATGGTTTGAGACACTTCATGCATGTTCCAAAGAGGCTTATTCATCATGTCAAATACATATCTTGAAGAATTTGAGGTCAGATCAAAAGTTTCCAAAAATGGAAAGTGACCTGTAATTGAAAGTTTCCAAAAATGGAAAGGTTTTGGTTCAAATTCAACTTGATTTTACATCATCAGAGAAGCTTCAAATGAAATTTTGTCCAACATGAAAGTTGAAGATCTTTCTCTCCCATTTCCAAAAAGTCCAAGATCATGAACATCTGATGAATGGTTGAGGAGTTATGAGCAAATGATCATCAATGGTGCATGGAACTTCAAAATGCCATAACTTTTGAACCAAAGCTCCAAAATGAGTCCCTCTTTTGGCAAATTTCTTGTCTTGACCTATATTTTCCCATTCTATCATTGCATTGCATGGAAAAGGTTCACATAGCCATGTGTTAATTCAAGTGCATTTTGGAGGGAAATTGAGGAATTTAAAATTGGTGCAAGCTACAAGCCTAATTCCAATCCCATTGTGTTCATTAGGTGATTTTAAGTGAAAATGGATCATTACATGTTATTGTTCACGTCCAAATTAGGCCATGCACCCTCACTTTTCCAAATTAACTCATGACTAATTGTGATTTGGATGTCATTAGCACATGGTATATAAGATAAATCATAACAAAATTTTCAGTTTACACAAATTCTAGATCTAGATCTCATTTTCCTTCCAAAATTCTCTCTCATTGGAATTCAAATTTTCTCCACACAACCACACATTTTCTTGATAGATCCATCATTCTCATGGAATTTGGAGCATGAATCAGTCATAATTAGTGGAAATTGAGCAAGGTTTGAAGCATGCAAGCTCATGAACACATCAATGGCAAGTGCAAATTAAGCAAGATCTAGGCCGTGGCAAGCATCCATTTCTACATCAAGCTTCATAACAAGAGTGGAGAAGGAGATTTGGAGGCTTAGGAAGCTTGAACACACTGTTTTCATCCACTGCTCTTCAAGAGGTTGGAAATTCAAATCTCATAAATCTTGATTTTATGTACATAAACTTGTAGAGCTTTCATCACTGGTTATTCTGATATAAATTTCATGAAATTTGGATGAAAAATGAAGAAGTTATGTTGAATTAAAGTTTAGATCTAGAAACTTATTTCCTTCGATCCAGAAAATAGATGATGAATTAGGCTTAGCTTTTATGATATTTGGAATCTACTCATCAAGACCTTTCCAACGATATAAATTTTATAAAATTCTGCACAAAAAAAAAGATGAACAGTAGCACCACCGTCTTCACGAAGAAGACGGTGGAAACCACCGTGGGAGCCACCGCCTACAACTGGTGGTTTTCGCTAGGGTTTTATCCCAATCAGCCTCCACGCGAGCGTCTTGCTAGCAAAATGATTGGATCCCGTTCGTTGACCCTGTCCACTTGCGCCTTTGACCGCTGACTGTGTTGCCACGTCAATTAGTTAAACTGCAGCGTTTTGCCTTGTACTCACTTCGATTCCCAGCATTTGCATTTTGGAATATTATTTGTTCAGCGCGCTTCATTTTTTGCCATACCTGGTTCGATCCCTGCTGAGACCACTTTTTCAAATTAATTCACCTTTTCTCTTTTCCCTCCATTTCATCATGTTTTTTTTCATTTATTCCAAATATTTTCATATCAACTTTGAAAAATCATATAAAATTGAAAACACATCCAATTAATTCCAAATTTTTTGAAAAATGCTCATGTGTTTGTCTATTATTTTTTGGTGGTGGTTTCATGATTTTATCATCTCTAGAATTTTGATTGTGGACTGTTGATTGAACATATATGCAAAATATGACATGCTTCATTCTTTCTATTGTGAAATTCTCAATAATGATCCAATTGCCATGAAATTTGGTGTGATGATTCCTAACATGTTGATCGACCTTTGAGGCTTGGTTTGGTATTTTTAGTATTTTCCATCTCTGTTTTAGACACATAAACTTTTGGTGTGACAATGTGTGTCACACAATTTGATGTCATACTTGTGCATTTTCATTTCTAGGTCAAATGAGCTCTTCTGATTATAATTTTTGGCATGATGATTGTGTTAGACATGTTTATATCACATAAAAATTTCCATGATTGTTTGATTATTTCTGTTTTAATATGGAATTTTCATTCTTGATGACCAATTGTGTGCTTTGAAATTGCCTTTGCCATATCTTGCTCCTTAGATGACTTTGCTTATTGCTTTTGATTTGGTCCTTTTTAGGACATATTCTTGCTTGATTAAACATGCTTCATGTTGAATATTGGTTGTTGTTTTGACTTTTTACTTTGCCTTTGACCCTAGTCCTTGGACTAGTGGTTTATACTCACATTTTGAGCTTTGTATTTCAGGTTCAAACATTTAGCTCCATGGTTGATGTTGCCTCATCATTTGAGCTTCGCTATTTTGCTTTTGTTTGCTAACATTTGGTTACTTTTTAGTTCCTTTGGTAGTGAATCACTTGTGTTTGCCTCTTGTGGCTTACATGTTGTACATATTGGTTGTCTCACTGTTGACTGATTCTTTGGTTGTCTAAATTTGAATATTGACTTGTTTGATTTTCTTACAGGTACTTTAGCCGCTTTAATTCATTATTTGAGTTTCTTTTCTTTGCTTGTGGTTGGCATACCACTTAGGTAATCTCTTGAACTCCATGTAGTCTGGAAGACCTGCTATCTTTGGCAGGCACCTGTCTGAAGCCCTCCTTAAGAGGCCATGTTCTTGATTGTTTAATTTTGTGCTAAAGACCTCAATGAGCCATGGTTACATGTAAAGACCTCCTAAGTGGAGAGGCATTGGTAGATAGAAGGGATGTGCAATCCATCCCCTGCTATTCAGTTGAGTCTTTCATCTTGCTCGCACTACGTGCTGATGCATTTTGAATAAACACCCAAAATCTTGTATATAGAGTCAGTCAAGTGGAGTAGGGTCCCACATTCTGGATCCCCACGTTTTCATTAATTCAAGCTCACCCAGGCATGGGTTAAGAGCTATGAGGTCCTACCCTCATTACCTTTCATCTGCTCACCCTGACGGTCAATGTCAGTGGTTAAGAGCCTCAGACACCCTTTCCAGTGTTGGCTTGTTTGTCGAGGTTGATATGACCCCTTGACTAAAGCCCAGCCTTGTATGAGTCGCTTGTTTGCATATAGCGTGTGATGATTGCTTTTGATGTTTATCTGCTTTTGCTTCTCATCTCCTTTCTGTAGGAGTCGTATGATCAACTTTCGAGGAAGTTGAACGTACGTAGAAATAGACTTGAGTTGACTCACTGCCTGTGTGAGTCAAACTCTTGTTAGAGACCTCAACCTAGGGTTATAATTTGCATGATGACTATTAGGCTCGAGCCAGTCTCCCTTTTAGTCCGTTATTCCCTTGGTCTCTGGTTAGGAGAAAGTTTCTCCCCTGTTAAGGGGAACTACGTCGCCCTGATCCTCATACCAGGTGAGGTACGTAGGCAGGAGATCGTGCGAGATCTCTCTGGGCACCCTTTTCTTTTTGGAGTGTGTTTTGCTTGACAGCTATCAGGCTCGAGTTCCCGACTCCCTTCTAGTGTGTGTGTTCAACCTTTTTCTTTTTCAACTCTTCTGCTTTGTGTGGGTGTTTGGAGTCTGATGTAAGCCCAACAATTGGCATTCGGTTTCCCGTTTGTGTGTGTGTTTGGAGTCTGATGTAAGCCCAACGATTGGCATTCGGTTTCCAGTTTGTTGATTGTTTGTGGAGTCAGATGTAAGACCATTGATTGGCTATTTGTTTCCTGTTTCTTTTGTGGAGTTGAATGTAAAGACCAGCGATTGGCATTCCGTTTCCTTGTTGAGTTTCTTCTGACGTCTCAGCGTCTTTGTGTGTGTTTTGTTTCAGTGTGCGTTAGCTGAACTACGGTAGCTCTGATTCTCATTCCAGATGAGATACGTAGGCATAGGATGCGATATCCTAGCGAGCTCGTTCCCCTCTTTTCCCTTCTGTGTTTTATTCCAGTGTGTGTGCATTCTTTGAGCAGTTATTCAGCAACCTTATTCTATTCTTTTGAGCGTGGATCCCGTCGAGTACGACGATCGTGAGGGGGTGATAATACCTTCCCCTTGCGTAACCGACTCCCGATCCTTGCAATCTCCGGTCGTAAGACCATTTCCTTTCCAGGTTTACTTCCAGCGTTTCCTTTCCCTCCTTTGGGATAAATAACGCACGGTGGCGGCTCTGTTTGTTTGTTTTTCCCGCCGGTTGTTTTTCGCGGATGCGACAGATAGATCTAAAATCAGGAAACTCCTTGGGAAAAACTTTGCAAATCAAAATCACTTTTCAACTAAGTTTACGAGTCTTATTTCTTAAAAATAAGTTTACTACTTTAGCGTTCTGTGCACCTTTTAATAGTGACAATAAAAGGCCTTGATTTAAGGGTAAACTCGGTTCTGAATACGCGAAAGCGACAGTTCCTGTTAAATGGATTCTTTTGAAGAGTAGAAAATAATGCCTCATAAGTAGTTCTATTTAGACAATCAAAACATCACTTAACTGACATGATATACATTCAAACCTGCCTTTATCTGCACTGCATTTATTATTTACCGTTATTTTGCAATATCAATATCTCTTTTGTATCGCCTTAGATAAACATCATAATGATAGTAATCAATAGATTGACGATTTGGTCTCTGTGGGATCGATATTCTTTTATATTACTCTAACGCGATTCGTGCACTTTCGAATTCACCAATCAAGTTTTTGGCACCGTTGTCGGGGACCAACTTCGTCAAATTTCGTACCCTGTTGTTACACCGTCTAGACTAAGGCATTATTAGCCGGTAAATGCGAAGAACCCGTAGTACCGTAAATTTAGTAGATCCTTTAGCGAAACCCAGACATTACACTCGTACACGCCTCTTACTCATCCGAATTAAGAAACATATGGCCGAGAATCGCGATCGGAGACCTCTTAAGGAATTTGCCCAACCCTCTGACGAGGAACCTAGTTCGAGTATAGTAACCCCCCTTATTCCTGCTAACAATTTCGAACTAAAATCGTCCTTGTTGCAATTAGTGCAACAAAACCAATTCGCGGGTCTCGCTACTGAGAACCCAAATCAACATTTAAAAGTTTTTATCCAACTATTCGACACCTTTAAATCCAACGGTGCTTCACCTGATGCAATCCGTTTGAGATTATTTCCTTTCTCCCCCAGGGATAGAGCACGTTCATGGTTAGATTCACTTCTAGCTAATTCAATAACTACCTGGGAAGACCTTAGGAGAGTATTCCTTGCTAGATATTTCCCCCTAGTAAGATTGTTGTTCTTCAAAACCAAATAACTAGATTTACCCAAAACTAAGGAGAATCACTTTTTGAAGCTTGGGAGAGATATAAAGAGCTATTAAGAGTTTGTCCACACCATGGCCTAGAACAATGGTTGATCGTTCAAACCTTATACAATGGACTCCATTGTAACACCAAGATGAGCATCGACGCTGCCGCAGGTGGCGCGCTGATGAACAAACATTACCCTGAAGCTTGTGACCGAATTGAGGATATGGCCCAAAACCATTACCAATGGGGAAATGAATGAGCATCAATAGAGAAAAAGGAGACCCAAGGTGGAATACATGAGGTAACCTCTCTAGACATGATGTAGGCGAAAATGGACGCTTTACCCCTTAAGATAGAACATATGTCTACAAACACTCACACCGCAACAATAACCTTTTGAATGACCTGAACACCGACCAAGTGAATTACGCCCAGGGTAACCCATTTTCAAACACTTACAACCCTGGATGGAAGAATCATCCGAATTTTTCCTATAAAAACCAGAACCCTATCAAAAATTTTGCACCTCAAAGACCACAAGGTTATCAAGCCCAAAAACCAAATCAACCTATGTAAGTTGTGCCTCAGAAGTCTAACCTTGAGAAGATCATGGAGAGCTTTATATCAGGCCAGACTCAACAAAACAAAGAATTCCTAAACCAGAACATTCACGTAAACAAACTGATAACACAATTAGGAACCAAGGTTGATCAGATAATCACTCATAACAAGATGCTTGAAACCCAGATTTCACAAGTAGCACAAAACCAAGCCCCACAAACTACACCTGGAGGAAAATTCCCTGGACAACCTCAACCAAACCCTCGAGGGCAAGCTAACGCTATCTCGTTACGAAGTGGGACCGCCTACGAAGGGCCTCATAACCCAGCGATGAGCGAGTCCAAAACATCTAAAGAAAAAATCCCTACCAACCAAGAAGAGGAACCAGTAGAACTTGAAAAACAAACCGACCAAGAAGGAGAAGCCAAGGATAAAACTTACAAATCACCACCCCCGTACAAACCACCAATCCCATATCCGCAAAGACTTAAACAAACCAAAATTAATAACCAATACCAAAAATTTATAAGAGTAATAGAGAAGCTTCATGTAGAGATTCCTTTCACCGAAGCTATCACCCAAATTCCGTCTTACGCCAAATTTCTCAAAGACATCATAACCAACAAGCATAGGCTTGACGATCCAAAACCCTTGGAATGCAACTTTATATAGAGGATAAACTCGCTAAGAAGGAGAAAGACCCCAATATTTTTTCTATACCTTGCATTTTAGGGAGTCATGTGATTGACAAAGCTTTCCTAAACTTAGGTGCTAGTGTGAGTTTAATGCTCTTAGCTGTGTGTAAAAGGTTAAACCTAGGAGAATTATAACCAACTAAGATGTCCCTCCAATTAGCCGATAGGTCTGTTAAGTATCCTGTAGGCATTTTAGAAGACATCCCAGTTAGGATCGATTAACTTTATATCCTAACAGACTTTGTGGTCATGGATATCAAGGAAGACGACGATATCCTTATCCTTTTAGGTAGACCATTCTTATCAACAGCCGAAGCTATAATAGATGTTAAAATAGGAAAATTAACCTTCGAAGTAGGGGATGAAAATATCGAGTTCATTCTTTCAAAATTCCTGATGCCACCAATCCTAGGAGACACATGTTATGCGATCGATATCATAGATGAGTGCATAAGAGAATTTAATTGAGAAAAACCCGTGATCGAACCATTTTCAAACCCGAATGAAAAGGATGACGAGCTAGAGGAAACGGAACCTCACACTAACAAATGTTTGGATCCTACTCCAGACCTTTCACCAAATTCTCAAAAACCAGCTCAAGAACTTAAGGAACTATCCAAGAACCTAAGATATGAGTTTTTGGATAAAGAAATGAACCATACAATAATAGTTAGTGCCACCTTAAACCAAGATGAGACAAACCGACTCTTGAATGTTTTAAGAAGATACCCCTCTGCCTTAGGGTACAACATCTCTAATTTAAAAGGTATAAGCCCATCCGTGTGTATGCACAGGATCTCGCTAGAGGAAGATTCAAAACCTTCCAGAGAACATCAAAGAAGAATCAACCCTGTTATGAGCGAGGTGGTAAAGAAGGAAGTCCTTAAACTGCTGGAAGATGGTATAATCTATCAGATCTCTAATAGTAAATGGGTAAGTCCTGTACATGTGGTGCCCAAAAAGGGAGGCATCACAGTCGTGCAGAACGAGAAAGGCGAGCATGTAGCTAAACGTATAGAAGGCGGATGGCGTATGTGAATAGATTATAGGAAGCTCAATAAGGCAACTAGGAAAGACCCTTTCCCCCTTCCATTCATAGATCAAATACTTTTATTATCTGCATGGATATTCTGGATTTTTCCAAATACCCATACACCTCGAGGATCAAGAGAAAACAAACTTTACCTGTCCTTACAGAACGTTTGCTTACAGACGAATATCGTTTGGACTCTGTAATGCGCCAGCTACTTTCCAATGTTGTATGATGTCAATCTTTGCAGATTATCTCGACGGAATTATGGAAGTATTCATAGACGATTTCTCGGTGTGTGGGTTCGACTTTGAGAATTGCCTCATTAACCTTGAGAAAATCCTAGAGAGATGCGTAGAAGTTAACCTTGTGTTAAACTAGGAGAAGTGCCACTTTATGGTCAAATAAGGCATAGTGTTAGGACATATAATATCTGAGAGAGGCATTGAGGTCGACAAAGAAAAGATAGAAGTTATAGAGAATCTTAACCCTCCTAAGACAGTTAGAGAAGTCCGTAGTTTCCTTGGACATGCCGGTTTCTACCGACGCTTCATCAAAGATTTCTCAAAAATAACAAAACCCCTGACCGACCTTCTGATGAAAGACATTGGATTCATTTTCAATGAAAAATGTATCGAAGCCTTTAACCGTTTAAAACAAGCATTAATTTTAGCACCCATTTTACAACCTCCGGATTGGACTAAACCCTTCGAAATAATGTGTGATGCTAGTGATTTCGCTATAGGAGTTGTTTTAGGGAAAAGAAGAGATAAGAAACTACATGTAATATATTACGCTAGTAGAACCCTAGATGCCACTCAATTAAATTATACAACAACAGAGAAGGAACTCCTAGCTGTAGTTTTCGCAATCGATAAATTTAGGTCTTATCTTGTAGGATCTAAGATTATAGTCTATACAGACCATGCAGCTATCCGTTACCTTCTAAGCAAAAAGGATGCAAAACCTAGATTACTCAGGTGGATCCTTTTGCTACAAGAATTCGACTTAGATATTAGAGACAAAAAAGGAACAGAAAATGTAGTTGCTGACCATCTTTCCAGATTAGAGCATTTGAAGCCAGACCATTTACCTATAAATGATGACTTCACCTATGACAGATTGATAGCTAAGTTAGATATCGTTCCCCTTGAACCTGATAGAGACAACCTTGGGACAATTTCAGAAATTAGCAGAGTCCCATGGTACGCTGATTTTGTGAACTATCTAGCCACTGATATCATACCACCTGACCTCAACTATCAACAGAAGAAGAAGTTCTTTAAAGATATAAGACATTTCTATTGGGACGAACCACTCCTTTTCAAAAGAGGAACAAATAATATATTTCAACGTTGCGTCCCGGAAGAAGAAGTCAGAAACATCATAGAGCATTGTCACTCTTCGCCCTATGGTGGTCATTCAAGCACATCCAAGACATACGCTAAGATCCTTCAAGTTGGTCTTTATTGGCCAACATTATGGCGTGATGTCCATACTTATATTGTCCAATGTGACTGGTGCTAGCATGCTGGAAACATCTCAAGACGTGACGAAATTCCTTTGAAGAACATCCTAGAAGTAGAACTATTTGACGTTTGGGGTATTGATTTCATGGGACCTTTTCCATCTTCGATGGGAAACAAGTATATTTTGGTAGTCGTTGACTATGTGTCCAAGTGGATAGAAGCTATAGCCGCACCCACCAACGACACAAGAGTAGTCATTAAGATGTTCAAGAATAATATTTTTCCCAGATTTGGAGTACCACGACTTGTCATAAGTGATGGTGGATCACATCTTATATCCAGGATATTTGATAAGCTCATAAGAAAATATGGAGTAAAACACAGAGTAGAAACACCATATCACCCCCAGACTAATGGTCAAGTGGAAGTCTCTAACAGAGAAATTAAGCAGATCTTGGAGAAAACTATTTCAATATCCAGAAAAGATTGATCTAAAAAGCTAACAGAAGCACTGTGGGCTTACAGAACTGCTTACAAAACCCCTATTGGAACTACACCATACCAGTTGGTCTACGGGAAGTCATGCCACTTACCTTTTGAACTCAAGCACAAGGCATATTGGGGCATCAAGACCCTGAATTTGGATTACCTAGCATCTGGCAAGAAGCGAATCCTTAATATCCACAAATTGGAGGAACTCCACCAGAACGCTTATGAGAATGCCGTTATATACAAATAAAGAACCAAAGCTTGGCATGACAAAAGGATTGTGAAAAAGGAATTTAATATAAGCGACTCTGTTCTCCTCTTCAATTCGAGATTACGACTTTTTCCAGGTAAGCTGCGTTCGAGATGGACAGGCCCCTTTGAGGTTTCCAAAATCCTAAAATCAGGAGCAGTTGAAATCCGGAACAATTCATGTAATCTGTTTGTGGTAAATGGACAAAGACTGAAGCAATATCAAGGAGGTGACATCCCCACAGAATACTCTGATCAAACTCTGATCGACCCTCCAGTTCCTACCTCTAACATATAAAGTTTGAATCGTCAAGCTAACGACTTTAAACAAGCGCTGCATGGGAGGCAACCCATGATCTATTTTCCTTTACTTTACTTTTACTATTTCAATTTATATTTTTATTTGTTTTATATATATATGTATATCTATGTGGAGACTAACAGTTATAATATTTGCGATTTCAGGTGTCCTCTGTTTCTAATCTAACTTTTCAGGATGGAAAATTGCGACATTATGCCAATAATCTTTCGTGAACCAGTTCAGGAGCAACACTACACCATGCTTTCCCAGCGTCCAATGCTACCCACCAGATATCCCGACTCGAGCTGCATGGAGGCATTAGGCATTGAGCCTAGTGTCAGGCATTTGTGCAATCAGCTGCAATGGGATGAATATACTAGTGCGATGCATGTGACTTACAGGAACCTGACTTTGGAGTTCTTGAGCTCGATGGCCTACGAGCCCTGTGTTGGTCACGCTAGTGATGGTGGATACATCAATTTCAGGTTGTTTGGGGCAGAATACACCTTCAACCACAAGCATTTTAGTGACTTACTTGGATTTCAGACTGCTTATGATGCTTCATCCGAGCTCCCCATGAGATATTTCCTGAGCTGAGACGTGGAGAAGTTTTGGAGTGACATTACGTGTGGAGGTAGCCCTGACCCTTCCATCCAAATCTCCAACAATATTCATAACCCTGCTTTTAGATACTTTCAGATGATCATTGCCCACACCTTCCTGGGGAAGAGTGACCTTGATACACATGTGAGTGCTGAAGAGATCTTCTTCATGTACAATACCACTCAGTCACGCCCAGTAGATTGCTGAGCTTTCCTGATCGAGAGTCTATATCTTAATGCTCGCTCTGCTGTGAGCCTTATACACGTTGGAAGCATGGTGACTTATATAGCCTCAGCCATGGGACTTGATAGAAGACTATTTCACCCGACGCCTTACTGCAGCTACACCTTGATGGATATTGACTTCTGTCTGAACCGTGTCCTCATGAGGAGATCTTCTTTCCAACCGGATCAATACGGGCTCTTAATCGAGGGTGAGATTATTCACTACTTCACTTTACCGGACCCTCAGGTAACTTGTGTTATTGATCAGGTCAACTGGGCCTACACCATAGAAGGGTCGGGAGACACAGTAGACGAGCCAAAAATCGCACCTATCAGAATCAAAGTCTGCACCAATAATCCAAACCTCCAGAGTCCAAGCATGCAGTCTGAACTGGTTAAGCTTCGTATGGAGATAGCCTAGCTTCGCCAGGAGCTTGCTGACGTTACTTTACAGGTCGAAGTATCAGTCGCCTCACATGACACTGAAACTGATATGCTGAATGATGAAATCGCCGACCTCCGACGCCAGATCGCAGAGCTTCGAGGATACAAAGTCGAGGAGACTCCAATATACCCTGAGCATTGATGCCATCACCAACCAAGAGATGCCGTTTGATTTTCCTATTTTCTCGTTATTTATTATTTATGCTTATTTTTATTGTTTCCTTTGACATTATGCTTGCTCTTTCTAAGATCTCTAGACCCATGATTTATTATTAACTCTTCACACACACACACACAAATATATATATATATATATATATATATATATATATATATATATATATTATGTTTTTATGTCCATTTTATTTTATTTTATCTTAATTCATTTCACTATTTTATTTTATTTTATTTTGTTTTGTCAAACTTAAACAAAAAAAATAGCATACCATAGAAACCTATGTGCACCCCCCTTCTTGCAAAAATGAAGACAAAAGTTGAGGCCCAAGAAGCAAATCCGGCCCAACCAATTTCGAAGACATGGCGGGCGCCATAAGCATCATGGCGGGCGCCATGATGTCTGAACCTTTAACGTGATAGAATCCCTAATTTCACCATTTTCACCTTCTTCAACCTCTCCAAACCCATTTTCTCCTCCTCCCAACTCCACCAAAGTTCACGAAAAATCCCAACTTTCTCATTTTAACTCCAAGCCATTACCATTTCCAAACTTCACTCAACCATCTCTCCACCAAACACCCACTAAAACTCCATTTTTCACTTCCTTTCCATAAATACCCATTTTTCTCTTCAATCACCATTAATGGCCGAAATGGAGTTCAACAACATCATTCTTCATAGAGAAAAGCCCGGAGAGCGATAAAACAAGATTTTACAAAAACTACAATCTCGAGAAATCCTCGCTATCAGGTATGTAGACAAAGATTGGTTGTACACGTTAGGGACATACCATAGTGTTTTCCACATGCTTGATACTTTAGGATTACACGATATTTTTGCTAGTAAAACGCCCACCTATGATAGGCTAACTAGGGAACTTTTGAGTTCCCTAATTTACACTATTTACCCTGGCACTGCTAGCACGGTAGGTACAATTTGTTTTATAATGTTTAATGTGGAATACGAGTACACTACCGATGCCTTAGTGAGTTTGCTAGGAATTCCTTACGGTGAGGGTGCTATCTGTGAGACGCCCTTAGATGCTGAATGGGCACTCGAAGCATTTACTTTTTGGAATAGATTATCAAATGTGATTGTCACTTCCTTTGAAGGAATTTTGGCTTCTAATATTCATAACCCGACCATACGTATTTTTCGATACCTCTTGGCATGTACTATATTTGGTCAGGAGAATTCTAACAAAGTAAATGCCCGAGAATTGCTATTTTTACAGGGTTGCCTCACTAATCGCAGGATCAATCCTGTTCCTTTTATGTTGGCCCATATGTCTTCCATTCTTAAAAAGGGAGGAACCATCTCTTTCAGTGGTTTGATTACTTCCATTGCTAGAGTGTTAAATCTCAACGCTGAGTTAGCCACCTTGGAACCACTCCCTCACCGCACCATTAACCTAAATTTTTTGAAAGATATGAAATTATGCAAGGTGCGGCGAGCAGGTGGTTTTCACCTCATGATCCATGGTGTAGCTATACCCAGTGTTGTTTTACCTTGCTCTCGGCGTACAGATGTGCGACATGCAAGGAACTGAACGTATGATCTTGATGCTCCATCCTTTACCGGTCCTTTGCCATCTAACGTTCCTATGGATGATGAGAAAGGGACCGATGATGAGTATGACTAGCGCGACCAGTCACCTGCTCATGATATTCCTACTGTATCACCTGCACACACTGCACCTTCTTCCTCTGACCATTTTGCAGGTACCACTCCCGGTTTTTACATCACCGAAGAGATGTGGCGCGAGCACCTGGCTCGTGAGGAAAGGCGTGACACCCTTCTGAATACCATAAACCAATAACTGACAGATAATATGAGTTTTGGGGTAGCTTCCCAACAGCGTAGTGAGCAAGCACATCGGACTATCACTGAGTCCTTACTTGCGATCACTAATGAGAAGCATCGCCAGCGACAGGCTAATGAGTGTCACTTCGCACTTATCGAGGCCACCCAAGGGTCTCTTTTAGGTCGCTCTCAGCAGTTGCAGGAAGGACTTGGAACTCGTAGCAGATGTCGTCGACCCAGGCATCCTGACCAGGGCGGTGACGGTGATGGTACCGGTGATCACCCCTAGATCTCTCTCTCTCTCTCTCTCTCTCTCTCTCTCTCTGTCTCTCTCTCTCTCTCTCTCTCTCTCTCTCTCTCTCTCTCTCTCTCTCTCTCTCTCTCTCTCTCTCTCTCTCTCTCTCTTCCAGGTTACTCCTACCCTATCTCATATAGAAACATTGAGGACAATGTTCGGTTTAAGTGCGGGAGGAGATTTTTATCGCTTTTTATCGCTTCCTTTATTTTTATCGCTTTTTATCGATTTCCTTTATTTTTAGTATGTTTTGTGTCTCTTAGTTGTTTGCTTTTCCTTTCAATAAAATAACATGTGTTTGACGAGTCATCTATGTAGTGTATCCGTATTTCTCCCATTTCTTCAACCTTACCAAAAACTTTTTTGAGCAAAGAAATTAGTGCATCTTAAATATTCAGGCTATAAGACAAGTTTATAACGGGATGTAAAAGACTTCGGAAAACTTTTTCTAAAAATTGGTATTGTCTTAACACCGTAGGCTTCATGATTATAAGAGTCGATCCTGATACCCCATATGTTGTGGCCCCAATTTTTGTTCCAAATAAGTCCTTAAGTAGTTTATCCTTGCAGTCAGCTCCGGCTTAAGCATGCTCTACGTAGGGGACCAGTGAAAATAAGTGAATGATCACAAAAATTCCTGCTTTGCCCTCAAGTCATATGAGAATCCGGGCTAGGTGACTCTCGCACGGTCATTTAACCCAGCAAAATAAAGACATATGCGAAACATGCAGAAGAAAAAAAATATATATATATATATATATATATATATATAATATATATATATATATATATATATATATATATATATATATATATATGCCTATTGTTGGTTGGTTCAGAGGTATCTGGTGCTGAACTTGGTAGGGTGGATTACGATCCAATCCCCCACAACTGCAAATTGGGTTAAATAAAGGGGTTATACCAACTTATGTACCAGAGCCCCATGCTTAGAAAAAAAAATAATAAGCCCATTTGTTGGTTGGTTCAGAGGTATCTGGTGCTGAACTTGGTAGGGTGGATTACGATTCAATCCCCCACAACTGCAAATTGGGTTAAATAAAGGGGTTACACCAACTTATGTACCAGAGCCCCATGCTTAAAATAATAATCACTAACCGGTCACTTTACTATGAGTTTGTACGGATAACGGACTTAATGTGATTGCACCTGAATGAAAAGGACTTTAAGAAAACGAAAAGAAGGCCTAGGTATGGTGGGGTAATGTGGATTGATTTGTATAGGAACGAAGCCTATGACCGCAATTGCGGGAAGTGTCACTACAATATCCATAGTTCGATTCTTTAGTACCTATTGATACATTCCTTGAATGAATTTATAAGTCTTTTTGCCTTGAATTAACTCTAGTTGATACTATTTTTCTTGCCTAAACTATAAAGAGTTTTGCTTGAGGACAAGCAAAGGTTTAAGTGTGGGAGAATTTGATCACACTGAATCACACCGTGTTTTTGACTCAGATTTCACATGTTTATTAGGACTTTATTATCATTTTGTTTGTATTATTCTCTCTTTTATGTTGTTTTCAGATATTTAGCTCTTTCGGGACCCTTTTAGAAGAAACGAAGCAAAAAGACCTAAAATTAGGGTTTTTCGGAAAATATTGTACACATGGCGCTGCACATGGCGGCCGCCATAGGAGAAGCCATGACTCATCAGTCCTTAACCAGGAGGTAACCGCCACGTTCCCATGATCTTTCCCATTTCCCCACATGGCGGGCGCCATGAAGGGATGGCGGGTGCCACCTTTGCAAATCACGTTTCCACTAAGGAGAAGTTGGAGGCATCATGGTCTTTGCAAGCTGCTAAAATCCTCTATAAATAGTTCTTTCCATTTCATTTTCAAATCATCCAACCTAGTTTACAACACTAAGGCTATATTCTTCATCTGTAAAAGCGGTAATCCGTCACATCGGGGGGTTATCGCACCTTAGTGAGATTGAATTGGGTCACTCCGAGTTGGTGTCGTCTTTATCTTTAGAGTCAGAGGTTTATTTTCCTTGTACCAGATTTAAAGCCTCCGTTTGGAGCAGGTTCTTATTTATCGCGTTTATTTATTTATTTACTTGCCTCACTTTATTTTATTTTTTACCTGTCTATGCTTTTATTTATTTATTTACTTGCCTCGCTTTATTTTATTTATTTACCTGCCTACGCTTTACTTTATTTAATTTCTGTGTACTCTTTACTTTATTTAAATTCTATCTATGCTTTATTTTATTTAATTTATTTCTACGCTTTATTTTATTTATTTTACGCGCTTTACTCGTTCTTTACGCCTCACAGTCTAAAACAACTTTTCATCATGATCAATATCGTTGTGATTGTTGGTATTACCATGTCTGGCTAAATCTTTTAAAGGTTCGAACGTAAGGATCACAATTAAAGAGATGTTTCACATATTGAATCTGTAGAAATACTTTAAAGGTTGTTTTGATTTTTAACTTGAGTTTTCTGAAACAAACTTGGTTAGTTTTAACTATTCAAGGAGTGCGAAAGCAACCTGGCTTAGTTAACTTGGAATTTTTATCACTTTAAGGAAAAATGATTTTTGAAACTATTTTCGGACGCGTTGATAGATCTAAAATCAGGAAACTCCTTGGGTAAAACTTTCCAAATCAAAATCACTTTTCAACTAAGTTTACAAGTCTTATTTCTTAAAAATAAGTTTACTACTTTAGCGTTTTGCGCACTTTTTATAAGTGACAATAAAAGGCCTTAATTTAAGGGTAAACTCGGTTCTGAATACGCGAAAGCGACAGTTCCTGTTAAATGGATTTTTTTCAAGAGTACAAAATATTTCCTCAAAAGTAGTTCTATTTAGGCAATCGAAACATCACTTAACTGACGTGATATACATTCAAACCTGTCTTTATCTGCACTGCATTTATTATTTACCGTTATTTCTCAACATCAATATCTCTTTTATACCGCCTTAGGTAAACATCGTAACAATAGTAATCGATAGATTGGCGATTTGGACTCTGTGGGATCGATATTCTTTTATATTACTCTGACGCGAGACATGCACTTGCGAATTCACCGATCATCTATGCACAGATCTTCCGTCTCTATCCATAGTACCAGAAAGTAACGTCCCAAGATCTCACCCAAAACCAGAGCAGGATGCCTGCTCTGATACCAATTGAAATTTTGGTATCAGATATGAGATGTCGAAGGTAATGTCACGACATTAATATCTGAACAACAAATGAAATATAAACAGAGAAACAATTGAACAAGCGACACAAGCAATTGTTAACCCAGTTCGGTGCAAACTCACCTATGTCTGGGGGCTACCAAGCCAGGAAGGAAATCCACTAAACAGAATTAGTTCAAAGACTCTCAGTAAACAACTTCAAGTTACAATCTTTTCACCTAATCTCTACCCGTGTGACTTCTATCTAATAACTATTAGATATGAGACCCTACTTACTCCCCCTCAATCACAACAGTGATACTAGAACAAATACAAAAAGAAAGAAGACACACTTCAAGGACACATACTTGATCTTGCTTAAAAGCTTCAACCAAGTAAATAAATACACTCTTACTTCAAAGCTTATAGTGGACAAATTACAACACAAAACTCAGTCCAATTCATACATCAACAAGATGAATGAATGACTCACAATTCACAAGATCACACAAGACTAAAACCCTAAAACTCTCTCACTTCATCGTTCGTTTCTTGTGTGTCTAAAACAGGTTTTACATGGCCTTTAAATAGAAGCTTTTTGAATAGGCCTGGGCTGCATGAAACCCTAATTCTAGTCTGGGTGTGGCTCTCGTGACAACCCAACGCGTGAAACGCAGGTGTACACGGCTATCCATGAATCTATCCTATGTGTATACTAAGCTCGGGTATAAAGCTTCACTCATGTAGCATCAACCCCAACCTAACAATATCATATATGGATATCCAGTATGATAGAGTATCCAAAATGTAAGACAATAAAAAAATGATGAATAATATACAACAAGTAAAGCATAAAGATAAACACCTAAAACAGGCAAATAAAACAACCAAATCTAGGCTCGACTCCTTTTAGCGACTAGGAAATACTTCAATTAGTAGAGTATCCCCAACAGAGTCGCCAGCTGAAGCTAGCGAAAATATACCTGAACGCATCGCACGCTCGAACATACAATAGAGTCTCCATCAAACTTTATTTATTCCCAAAGGAAATGGAAAACATCAATAAAGCCCAGAGAAAAAGAATCTGAGTAAGGAAGTCGGTTATGCAAGGGGAATGTATTAACACCTCTTACATCCGTTGTACTCAACGGGAACCGTTTTGATCGTTCTTTACTTGAATGGGTGTTATATCTAATGTTTACTCATGAAAGAATAAGGGAAAAAGAAGAGAATAGATAAAGTGTTCGGAGAGGATTAGGGTCCTCATGCCTACGTATCCTTATAGTGCAATAAGGAATTCAAAACTCAGTAGTTCATAGAACTAATTGTGGGAGGTGAAAATAATTGTGATAAAGGTATGGTCTGAACCAAAGGATTATATTGTTTGACTCCAATCAGGATGAAAACTGAACCCAAGAGTAATGGTGGCATTAACCAATATGTGAGTAGCCTGAAGCATTCACCAATATATGGTACGACCGAAAACAAAGAGAATTAAGTGTTTAGTTTCACAACACAAACATGTCTAGTTTCATAAGGTAACATAAGATGGAGCTCAAAGAGATAGTGTATTTGACTCAAAAATATAACAGTACATCAGATGGAGTATTTCACAAGTGGGACTTTGATTAGGTCGTCCTAAAAGGTTGTGCATGGAATCCCAGGAAAATGATATTTGATCTCAAAAGGATGGTATTTATTGATGAATGAAGAATGAAGGATTAATAAATAAGGTAGCTCGACGAGAATCTCAATTTTTGTGCCTACGCATTCCCATTGTACAATGAGAAAGTCAGAGCTTTCGTAGTTCAGCCCACTAGGGATGACAACAAGATAAGGCAAGAGAAAATGCTAATGAAAGATGGAATATGAAGAAGACTTGGCAGTTATTAGATATGAACCACTCTAAATTCTATGAGTAAATATGAATACAATGACCAAATGGATCATTCGTCCCGTACCCAAAGATATTCAGAATGAGTTAATATAATTCTCCACTCTCATTCATTCTTTACTACTTAAGGCTCATGGCATGTGATTCTCATCATTACTTTCAAGTTGTTGAAGGAGAATCTTTGTTACTCCAAAAATCAAAGAGAATAGTGAAGAATTGAGAGAGAATCAAAGAGATGAAGTTTATGGAAAATTACCTTCGAGGGAGATTGAAACTTCCTTGATCTTGCTTCCAGTTGGCCTTGGCTTGACTTCAGATGCTTGCAGGAAGTGAATTGGATCCAGGAAGGGCTTGGATTCTTAGAGTTTCAACCTCAAAACTGAAGTGAAATTGAAACTCGATTTTCAATTGAAAACCTTCAAGTTTATCCTCTAATGGTGAGGGTTATGATTACAGGATCAAAGCTTGGACAGGGTGTCCCCAATTCTGAGCATGGGGGGTCTTATTTATAGGCTATGAATTTGCTTTCCACACACTTTATTCAAAATGCCAAAAATATAAATCTCACTTACATGGATGCATGGGCATGTGATAGGCCCATACAATGATGCCAAATGATCCATAATTATGTGTTATCCAACCTGAAATGATGTCACATAGCCATGCATAAAGGAAATGAATGTTGACCATAAATCTTACCAAATGGAACTTTGTGAAGAACTCATGCACAAGTCCCTCTATTCATGGATAAATGAGGAGATCTTGGACTTTTTGGAAAGGTGAGATCAAGGGGAACAACTTTCATGTTGAACACTTTTCCATTTGAAGCTTGGATCGTGATGAATTTTGAGGTGGAAGTTTGGAAAATCAAACATAAATGAAAATTTTCTAAGTACCAAGCCAAATGTTCACTTCTTCCACCTTTAATCACTTTTTCTATGGGCTTCAAATGGAAAACATTCCTTCATCAAAGTTGTATATCTTTCAAACCTATTAAATTTGATCACAATGCTCCTAGAAGGCTCCTAAGCCTAATGCAATGGCTAGATGAAGATGATAAAAAGCATGGCAATGGTCCACAAAGTTCGTAATCATCATATATGTCTCCCAAGTATCTCAATTTTCCAATTTGATCAAGATAACCCAAAAGGCTTGAAGATTGTTTCCCAAGGAAACCCTAATTTCACTATGCTTTGATAGTGGCTTGCCCATGAAGCAATCTCAACCTCATATCAAATTTAATCAAGGGAAGTTATTTCATTTATCATTTCATGCATATATGAGCCTATTTGAGGCCCCTCAATCATTTATTCACCAAGATTGGAAGTTTGACTTTGAAAAATTGACCAGTCAAGTCATCTGATTAAGCTGAGGATTCATGAGCTATAACTTTTTATGTGTTTGTCAAATGAAGATTACCCCAAGATACAAACTTTTCCTAATAACCATATGAACAACTTTCATGTTCATCAAAAGTCCATTTGAAGCTTGGAAGGTCATCATTAATTTCAAAACATTATAGGTCATTTTGACTAAAACCCTAAATTTGGGTCAACTTGCCAAGGGCATGACTTTCTCAATTTTTATGATTTTGAGGTGGGAAAAAAGTAATTGGAAAGCTTGAGATATCTACTTCAAATGTTATGTTGGAAATAATTTCATAATCCTAAAGGAAATACATGTTCCATTGCAAAAGATTATAGGTCATCCTTGACCTAACTCATTGAATTTGAAAAAGTACCCAACTTCAAATGCCTATAACTTTATCATAGAATATACAAATGATGCAAACTTTGAGTCTAAATTGAATTTATTGAAAATATATACAACTTTGGTGTTGGATATGTTTTCCTTTGATGCTTGTATCATGAGGACAGAGGGGTTTGATCAAGCTTACTTTTGGTTAACTTTTTCAAAATGATTTGAACATGTTTTACACTTGAACTTTCCAAGCCAGTTTTGATCAATTTTCACATGTCAACTAGTTTTTTGCCCAACATGACTTTTGTTTTTTATTTTAAAATCTTTCCAACCATTACTTGCAATAGTTATTTGGATCTACCATTTGGGAGATTCGAATTTCTTTTCATTTATGTGCATTCTTGATATTTTATGTTAAAACTTGAAATGAAAGCTTCTTCCATTCCATGTGCACGACCACATGCTTTCCATATGATCTCAGCAAGCTTCTTCAGCCATTCATGGGCCTCTCCCACGTCCACAAAGGCCCATGCATTCAAAATTACAAATCCCATGCACATGAGCAAAGTGTGAATTCAGATGCATTCACCTATAAATAAGGGCCTCCTCTCCCTCATTTGATAACCTTTTGGAGATCCCACATACTGCAGAACTGAAACCATAACCCTCACCAAAGAAATCATTCACCATTTTTCAGTATTTTCGAGCTTGAAATTCAGCATCATTAGTTGAGTTTCAAAGCCAGATTCCTTGGCCAATCATCTCCCCTACATTCAGAGATCAAAGAGGAGCAAAAAGCTTGAAGAATTCGTGGCCAGAACTCACCATTTTTGAAGGTATAAGCTCAACCTGTTTAGATCTAAAACTCATAATTCAAAGTAATATTCTTGTGTTTTTGTGGTTCTCGGAAGTCCACATACTTGAGGCAAGTTGTTAGTGCATTCAATTTTCCATTTCCAGAACAATCCGTGTGGACACCATGATTTTCTCCTTCATCTTTCTCTCAATGTAGGAAGAATGAGAGGAATCTAATGGTACAATGATGATCTTCATCACACGAGCTTCATTTCCATGCCTTTGTTTTTCATTTTTGATAAGATTCATTTTCCCGCAAATCTGGCCGGAGTTTGTGTGGTTGATCAGAGAAGATGGTGGTTTCCACCATCCCAACCACGTGTTCTGATCCCAGCCTTTGGATCTCTCTCTCTCTCTCTCTCTCTCTCTCTCTCATGATCTAATCTCATGCGTCCATTTTAATTACCTGTTTTAATTCACTATGTTTCGCTATTGACTTGAGTCCATCGTGTATCCTCAGATCCAGACCATGTATCATTGCCACGTCAATTAATGAATTGGATCCGGTGGCTCAGAATTTTTCGTTTTATTTCATTTTCCTTTTATTTTCTTTTAATTCACTTCATTTTCAATAATTCATAAAAAAATCATATGAGGTCAGAAAAATATGAGACCAACTCTAAAAATTTTCTTGAACAATCTAGTTTCATATTATGATTTTTAATTATTTTTGTGACTTCATTTGATATTTTTCATGAATTACTTGGTTTTTAATGATTTTAATTCATTTTAAAATGCCTTCTGACTTTTAAAAAATACAAAAATATTTTCATAGCATCTATGAATCATGATAAGTCAATGAAAAATAGTCTCAACAATTTCTTGTTTGTTTTGAGATTATTTGAGATTTTAATTCATATTATGCTATTTTTTGGTTGTTTTTAATTGATTTTAATTACTTTTTGATTTTAAAAATTTGTGAGAAAATTAGTCAAAGTTTGTTTGACTATGTTGAACCTATGAAAAATTAATTGGACTTTTTGAAGTTGCTTTGAATTGAATTTGAGGTTCAAATTTGTTTATTTATTTTTTATTTGTATTTTCTTTTAATTCAAAAAAATACCAAAAAAATATTGTTGACTTCTTGACTTGTTATATTGATTCTTCTTCTATTTAGTGTTGATCAAGGTTGAATTGATTCAACTTTGATCAAATTCCTTGGATCTTGTGGTTTGAAAATCCTTAAGGATCATCACCTAGAAAGATGAATGAATTTCATCAAGGATGAGTTATCCTTTGATCAATTGGGATTGGTTGTTGACTTCGTACCCCCTCCCTTTCATCTTCATCCTTTTCTTTCTCTCAATGGCCAATGAGTTAAAGTCTTGAAGTTGGTCTTGACAAATAGGAGTTTAATCTTCTTTGATCCAAACCAAGCTCAACTTGATCCATGATCAAGTGAGTTATTTTGTGTCAAAGATAGGTTACTTCTTGGTCAAGAAAATAACCAAAAGTCAATACAAGACCCTTCCCCTTTTGTTTGGCATGACAAGTTTATGGAGCTTGGCTTACTAGTCATGACCTCTAACTTGTGTTCTTTGCCTATATTCTTATTGACCGGCCTCAGATAGGTGTGGCTACTACATTAGTCCACTTACGATTGCTTAACATAACGCTATGTTGTCTTATGACAAGCTAACATAACTCTACTAACTACTAACTACTAAGTTTAATTTGAGCTTTTAAATTCTTGTCATTTACTTTTAATGTCATTTATTTCTTGCTCATTATTCATCTTGACTTTTATTTTTCTCACTGGAGCACATATTTTATGTTTATGTCATTTTTCTTTTGCTCATTTGAGCCCATTATTGTATATAAATATATTCCTATTTTATGTGGTTTTGTGTTTATTTTGATGTGAACCAAAAATACAAAAGGAGAAAGAACTTAGAATTAGGATTCACCCATGCTTAAAGGAGTTCAAGAGCAACTAGGCATCATACCTTTAGAATGCAAAAATGTGTTGAAGAGCAACTAGGTCTCATGCCTTTAGAATGCTAAAATTCAAAGTTGACCTCAAAGGACTTCTCCTCAAACTTATTCTTTGTCCATTCCCTTTATTCTGTTGTGAGCTTTTTGATGTGTCCTTTTGTGTGATAGGAACCTCATCTTAAGATTGTGAAAAGAGGACCATTGTCATGAGTAGTCAACTTAAGAGCCAAGCCAAATGGAGATCCTAGGAGCTTGAATTCAAATTATTGAATGCTTGTTTTGTGTGCTAAATCCAAAGGAAATGAGAATCTTGAGTTATATCTATGACTCCAAGAAAAGGAACTCCAAGTGTTATCTTTCCCCTCTTATCTTCATATGCTTTAGGAATAGCCCTTCTCTCTTCTCCTCCCTCTAACCAAGCTAAAAATCATTTTCAAAACCTTGACTTTATTTCAAATTAGAAACCTAGGCCTTAGGCCTTTGAATTTTCAAAACTTTTTTCATAAATACTCATTGTAAATAAACTTTAATCAAACTTTGACCTCATTTTGTAAATAAATTTAACTTGTAAATATAACCCATTTCAAGTTGTTTTGTGGTTCCAATGGCCACTTGTTAAACTCTTTTCAAAAACATTAGTCATAGGTTTGAATTATCATAGTGGTTGATGTAAATATCACCTCATCCTTAGTGTTGGATTATAAGCCTTCCATGCTTATTATATGGTTAACCCCTCACTAGAATGTTGAAGCCTTCCTCACATGGTGGATTGTTGGTTTAGGTTGAGTTTTCTCCCTTTGATAACAAAAGACCTTAAGGCTTTTTATTAAAATCAATTCACCAATCTTTGAAATTTTTACCACGAACTACGAGGTTTTGATCCTCCTTGGTGATGGTATGTAGGCAATGGGTTCATCCATTCAAACAACAAAATTTGTAAATATAATCTATTCTCTTCTCATCCCTCCAATCTTACATAAATCTTTTTACAAATACCAACCTACAACACATATTTGAAAAAAGGATTCCTTTAGAGTACTAAGGATGTTTTGGGTGTGTAAAACCTTCCCATTTCATAACCAACCCCCTTACCCAGATCTCTGACATTTTTATTAGTTTTTGATTTGAAAAACTTCTTACTTGGCTTTTGTTTGCTTTTTAGCCTTTCCTTTGGATAAATAAAAGTGCGGTGGCGACTCGAATTGTATGTTGACTTTTGGTTTAGTCAATAATCCTAAAGGTAGCGAAAACCCTGCTACAGAAAAGTGGCGACTCTGCTGGGGATCAAGCCTTATAGCCCCGGGGGTTTAGCCTACTTTTTGCTTGTATGTGTTGTATGTTTATATTTGTTTGAGGCATATTTTTGTGCAAATTTGGGATGAATGTATTGTTTGTAATGTATGAATTGCTTGATATATTAATTGCTTGTATTCTTGGTGGTTTCTTGTGAGATGAGTTCTATACCCGAACTCGAGTGCACTTATGATAAGATAATGGCATAGTCTTGTTGACTTGTGTGGAGTTAGTCCTTAACAAGTTAACTTGCAAGTCCATTCACTTGGTGGAGGTCTTGTTGGGATCACTATTGTCACACGAGTAGTCGTGGTTAGGCATTACTCTTTCTAATAAGAACCCTAGAAACCAAGGACCTTAGATACCTAGCCTATCTTGGCCTATTTTAGGACGTAGTGTGGATGTCGTTCAAGTGTAAGACTTGATACGATTGTTATGCAATACTACACTCATAAGAGTCCCTCTTGAGAATATTTTTGGAGAACAAGTAGTCGTTTTATCCGATAATATTCGAAAGATGGGATGATGATTATGGGAACCTTTTAGAACATGATTGTCAGGTTTAACCATAGTACACTCCCGTTGGGTGGTTCTTAACCGAGACTCCATGCTCGTGACTCACAACAAACCTGTGATTCGCGGTCGATCCATTCTCGTAAATCTTCAAAATCAATGGTACTTGGGTGTTGATAAGGTGTAAACCATAATCCACCAAAATGGATGATTGATATTGACGATGACTTGAGCCATCCCGTGACCTTTGTGTGGTGTGACATGCTTGATCCTTGAGTGTGTTTGTTGCATCCATGCATCCATGCATTCATCCGCATTCATGTCATCAACAATAAGATTTTTACAAGGAACTTAAAAGGTCTATTTGCAAATTTTCAGACATGGATAAGCAAAGAAGGAATACGAAGAAGTACAGTTTGAGACAACCCAACTTGAGAGAGTTAAGGTGTGTGACACCTTATGTATTAGAGCCATTGGAGTTCAAAGCTCGCCATGGGAAGATTCTAGCTATTCTCTCTACCAAGGTGGAGGAGGGTCTGATGAGTGTGTTGGTGCAGTTCTACGATCCTCTGTATCGGTGCTTCACTTTTTCGGATTTCCCGCTTTTGCCTATGTTGGAGGAGTACGCTTATCATGTGGGTATACCTATTCTTGACCGATTGTCGTTAAGTGGTTTGGAGAAGATTCTGTCTTGTCAAGAGATTGCTGACATGCTTCACATGGAGGTATCCGACATTGTTGCCAATATGACTACCAAGGGTGGAATTCAAGGTCTCCCGTCTGATTTTCTGATTGCCAAAGCTACTTTGTTTGGGAAGGCCATGAGTAAGGAAGCTTTTGAAGCCATATTTGTACTCCTCATCTATGGGCTAGTGTTATTTCCCAACATCGACAACTTCGTGGATGTGAACGCTATTAGGATTTTCTCTTCTCTTAATCTCGTTCCGACTCTGTTGGGTGACACTTATTTCTCTTTGCATATGAGAAATGCAAAGGGTGGTGGTTCCATTGTATGTTGTCTTCCTCTGTTGCACAAGTGGTTTATTTCGCACTTGCCTCAGACGCTTGCCTTCAAGGAGAACAAGGGATGTCTACGGTGGTCTACGAGACTTATGTCTCTCACTAATGACGATATCTCTTGGTATAATCGTGTTTATGATGGCATTAAGATTATTGATTCTTGTGGTGAGTTCTCCAATGTACCTCTTCTTGGTACATGTGGTGGAATTAACTACAACCCTGCTTTGGCTCTCCGTCAGCTTGGGTTCCCCTTAAAGAATAAACATAACAACATTTCGTTGGAAGGATTATTCTTTCAAGAGGGTAAAGATCCCCATTACCTGAAGGATAGGATGGTCCGCGCCTGGCGCAAGGTTCATAGGAAAGGGAGGAATGAGCTTGGTCCGAGGAATTGTGTTGCTTTGCTGCCTTACACCTCTTGGGTAAGGAAGAGAGCCCTCGAATACCGCATGTCGTATGAGTATCTGAGACCTACCACTATGGTTATGGTTGGGCCTTCAATCCTCCCTAATCAAGGAGTAAAGGAGTTGAGAGACGAAGACTCTTCGCATGCTTGGGTTTGTGAGCGTGAGGAGCTTCTTCAGCAACTCAAGGATGAGGATGCAATGATCGAGTTTCTAGAGCATCAGGTTATTGATGAGCCCGATGATGTGGTTACTTGTCTCCTACCTCACTCGTCTAGGTTTTGGAAGAAGAGATACGATCAACTCGCCAAGGAGAAGGCCGACATGGAAGCAGCTTATGAGAGAGAGGTGAAAAGGCTTCATGCGACGTATCTTTCGATCTCGAAGGCTTTGGACGATTGCTTCTAGGGCTCCATAGGATGTTTATTATCCTTTTCTCTTGTATTGTATTTGGTTACCGAGACTGTACTACTTCTTTGGTGTAAAAAGTTTCCAAATATTATATTGCTATGAGTATTCCATATATGTCTTTAAAAAGTTCAATATTTTCAAAACATTTGTAGATAGATCTTTATAAAGTTCCTCTGATAAAAAACAAATCATATGCACGAGCATTGCATGCATCATATGCATAAGCAAGTTTTGGTTCTGAGCTCTTGATACAGTGGTCTAACTCTTTGCTCTTCATTTATTTTGAAGACAAGCTGACACATCTGTACCACAATCGCGCAAACGGCAAAGCGATGGTCGAACAACTAGGGAACGAGAACAGAGAGCTCAAAGAAGAAGTCAGCCGGCTATCTGCTCTAGTGGAGTCTCTGCTCCAAGCTCAAAAGCAAGTTGTAAATGTGCAAGCGTCTGTGTCCAATCAAGCGCCTGAAGTAGCTCTTATCTCTATACCAGTCCCTGCTATGGGATCAGCCAATGTCATGCCTTCGGATTACCCTTGGGGAATGCCCCATAATTTCATGCCCGAAGGACATCATCCGCAAGTGCAAGCTCAGCCGGCATCTAGCCCGATCCCTGTGGTGCCACCTCCGTTGGTTAATTATGTTCCTACTCCAGCTCCCATTCCTCAAGTCCATGTTGACGAGACTATCTATCACTCTGAGGCCTTTGAGAACCAGTATGTGTATGATAAATTAGACGAGATGAGAGACCAGTTCTCTGACTTGAGGAAGGAAATGAAGGCCCTTCGAGGGAAAGACTTATTTGGGAAGAGCGCCTCTGAGCTCTGTTTGGTCCCAAATGTAACGATTCCGGTGAAGTTCAAGGTCCTTGACTTTGAAAAATACAAGGGGAATAGCTGTCCGCTCAGCCATTTGGTCATGTATGCTAGAAAAATGTCTACGCATACCGTTAATGATCAACTGCTCATCCATTATTTTCAAGACAGCCTGTCTGGCGCTGCCTTGAAATGGTATATGGGTCTTTACTGTGGCTCTGTGCGCACTTTCAATGACCTCGGTGAGGCTTTTGCAAGGCAGTATAAGTACAACATGGACATGGCTCCGGACAGAGATCAACTGAGGATGATGTCCCAAAAAGATAAGGAAACCTTCAAGGAGTATTCCCAAAGGTGGAGAGAATTGGTAGCTCAGATATTGCCACCATTGGAGGAGAAGGAGATGACAAAGATCTTTTTGAAGACTTTGAGCTCTTTCTATTATGAACGTATGATTTCTAGTGCCTCCTCGGACTTTACCGAAATGGTAAATATGGGTATGAGGCTAGAAGAGGGAGTCCGTGAAGGACGTCTGTCCCGTGATGATAATTCTTCGGCAAAGAAATATGGAGGATTTTCCAGAAAGAAGGAAGGGGAGACTCATGTTGTTTCTTCCCATAGTAAAATAAGGCCCTCTGTGAGGAGGAAGGAAGTTCGATCGGTCGTCAACCAACACCAGGTGGCTCATATAGCACCTGCTTTCAGAGAAGCTCAACAACCACAACTATAATCTCGTCAACAACAACAGGCTTACCAGCCTCGCAATAACAACAACGACACCAGCAATTATGAGAGGAAGAGGGTGACTTTTGACCCGATTCCTATGACCTACGTTGAACTTTACCTTTCCTTGATTGATAGGAAATTGATAACTCCATGTGATCCTACTGCTGTGCCAGCCAATCCTCAATGGTGGTACAAGCCTGAACTTCATTGTGTGCATCATTCCGGTGCGCCCGGACATGATGTGGAGAACTGCTTTCCGTTGAAGACCAAGGTGCAAGACCTTGTAACGAGTGGGATACTATTCTTTGAGGATGTAGGCCCTAATGTTAAGAAGAACCCATTGCCCGAGCATGGGAAAGCGGCTGTCAACATGGTCCAGGATTTCCCTGGCAAGTATAGGGTCCTTTATGTGAATGATATATGGCAGTCCCTAGTGGAAATGCATAGGCTGTTGTGTGAGCACAATCACTATGAGCACGATCATGATAGGTGCCATGTGTGCACTGTCAATGAAAGAGGATGTGGTAAGATAAGAAGGAATATCCAAGAGATGCTAGACCAAGGGATGATCGAGATACTTCAAAATTGTGATGAGGATGAAATGGATGTTATGACCCCTGTGTTCAATATTCCTGATTCTGTTGTCATCAAGTATGATGGCAACAAAAGGAAGGTGGTGCCAACTCTTATGATGAAGCCAGCGGGCCCTGTCCCGTATGTGTCAGATAAAGTGGTCCTGTACCGTTACAATGTTGTTATGCTTGAAGATGGGAAGGAGGTGTCGTTGCCCTCAACCTATGTTGTAAGCATATCGATGTTAGTGGAGTGACCCGTAGTGGTCGTGTTTTCTTGGCTCAGCTGAAATCCCACGAAAACATCGTGAAGAGAGATATTAGTTCTGCCGGTCCCGTGGGGACTTCTTCTTCAAATCATTCTATTCCTACTGTGAAGGGTGTTGACCTTGTTGTTGTCAAAACTGATAAAGCTCATATCCTAGTCGGCTAGTCTGGCATATTGAGAGAGGATGGTGATGAGATGCTGAGGCTCATCAAGAGGAGCGAGTACAACGTTATGGAGCAGTTGCTTCAAACTCCATCAAAGATATTTGTCCTATCTTTATTGATCAATTCAGAGCCATAACGCGAAGCGTTGCAAAGGGTGCTGGACGTGGCATATGTAGATCACGATGTCACAATTGAACAGTTTGATAGCATTGTTGCAAATATAACTGCCTGCAACAATTTGAGCTTCTGCGATGATGATCTTCCCGAGGAGGGAAAAAACCACAATTTGGCCTTACATATCTCTATGAACTGCAAAGACGATGCCCTGTCCAATATGTTGGTGGACACATGGTCATCACTTAATGTATTGCCAAAGTCCACTCTCGCCAAACTTTCATATCAGGGGCCTCCCATGAGGCAGAGTGGAGTGGTAGTAAAAGCTTTTGATGGATTGTGCAAGACCGTGATCGGTGAATTAGACCTCCCAATCAAAATTGGACCTAGTGATTTCCAAATCACTTTCCAAGTTATGGATATACATCCGTTGTAGAACTGTTTACTTGGTAGACCATGGATTCACGAGGCAGGCGCCGTGACATCCACCCTACACCAAAAGTTGAAGTTCGTCAAGAACAAGAAGTTGGTGGTGATAGGGGGAGAGAAGGCTCTCTTGGTCAGCCATTTATCTTCCTTTTCCTACATTGATGCTGAGGATGAGGTTGCAACTCCATTCCAAGCCTTACCTATTGCTGAGCCTTCTATGAAAGGACTTTCTTCATTTGTCTCCTACAATGACGCGAAGTTGGCCATCGAGCGTGGCGCAACTGATGGTTTGGGGAAAATGATAAAAATGGAAGATAATAAATCCCGGGCTGGTATAGGGTATTCTTCCAGTGTTTCTAATGATCTTGGATTGTTTCAGAGTGGAGGTTTCATTCACACCGATGGAGATCAAGAAGCTGCTGACATCATTGAAGAAGATGAAGAGGAAGACCTCGGCAACTTTGTCATACCTGGCGGGAACTGCAATAATTGGGTCACTGTTGATGTTCCAACAGTTATCCATAAGTCAACATAATATGTTCATTCCTGTTTAAAACCCTTCTCCCATGCCAAAGGGAGAAGTAAAGACATTGTTGGCATAATTTGTTAATACAATGATATTCATTCAATAATCGCATGTTAAATGTTTGTTTTTCAAATTATTTTTTTCATTTTTTGCTTTTCGCATGAAATTGGTGATCACCATAAAACCCAAAAAAAGAGAATAAAATCATTTTTTTTCATCTGCATAATGATTTGCCTTGTTTGAATTCTGAAATCTCTTTTATACTAAAAAACATTATGCAGGTTGACCAAACCCATTGAACATAATGATCCAACACCATCTCCCAACTTTGAATTCCTTGTATTTGAGGCAGAAGAAGATGATGTTGAAGAAATTCCTGATGAGATTACCCGTCTGCTTGAGTATCTTGAGAATCTGGAAACAATCAACTTGGGGTCTGAAGACTGTATTCGTGAAGTGAATATTGGGGCACTCCTTGAAGAGTCTGTTAAGAATGGGTTGATTGAGTTGCTACGAGAATATGTTGACGTCTTTGCCTGGTCGTATAAAGACATGCCTGGTCTAGATACTGATATCGTGCAACATTTCTTGCCGTTGAAGTCTGAATGTGTGCCCGTGAAGCAAAAGCTCTGAAGAACTCATCCTGATATGGCAGTGAAGATTAAAGAAGAAGTACAAAAGCAAATTGATGCGGGGTTTCTGGTGAATTCTACATATCTTCAATGGGTGGCCAATATTGTGCCTGTACCTAAAAAAGACGGAAAAGTTCGAATGTGCGTGGATTACCGTGACTTGAATAAAGCTAGCCCAAAAGAGGATTTTCCTATACCACACATTGATATGTTGGTAGATAATACGGCTAAATTCAATCTCTTTTCATTTATGGACGGATTTTCCGGTTATAATCAGATTAAAATGGCACCTGTGGATATGGAGAAGACAACATTCATCACACATTGGGGACCATTCTGTTATCGAGTGATGCCCTTCGATTTGAAGAACGCCGGAGCCATGTATCAACGTCCTATGACTACCTTGTTTCATGACATGATGCACAAGGAGATCGAGGTGTATGTCGACGATATGATTGCAAAGTCGAAAATGGAAGTTGAACATGTAAAACACTTGTTGAAGCTTTTCCAGCGTTTGAGGAAGTACAAACTTCACTTGAATCCGAACAAGTGTACATTTGGAGTCCGTGCTGGCAAGTTATTGGGCTTTATTGTCAGCGAGAGAGGTATTGAAGTTGATCCTTCCAAGGTCAAAGCAATACAAGAGATGCCTGCGCCCAAAACTAAGAAGCAAGTCCGAGGTTTTCTTGGCCTCTGGAATTACATTTCAAGATTTATATCCCACATGACTGCCACATGTGCGCCTATATTCAAGCTCCTCCGGAAAGATCAGCGTCATGATTGGACTGAGGATTGCCAAAAGGCCTTTGACAGTATCAGAGAGTATCTATCCGAACCTCCGATTTTGTCTCCTCCTGTTGAAGGAAGACCATTGATTATGTACTTGACTGTGCTTGATGATTCCATGGGTTGTGTCCTTGGTCAGCAAGATGAACCAGGAAAGAAAGAATATGCAATATACTACTTGAGTAAGAAGTTCACCGACTGTGAGTCTCGGTACTCAATGCTTGAGAAGTAATGTTGTGCTTTGGCTTGGGCTGCTAAGCGTTTACGCCAGTATATGTTGAATCATATAACATGGTTGATATCCAAAATGGATCCGATCAAGTGTATCTTTGAGAAGCCTGCTTTAACTGGGAGAATTTCCCGTTGGCAGATGCTGTTATCTGAGTATGATATTGAGTATCGAGCTCAAAAAGCTATTAAAGGTAGTATCTTGGCTGACCATTTGGCGCATCAACCAATTGAAGATTATCAGTCCGTGCGATACGACTTCCCTGATGGGGTATGGTGTTCGATGGCGCTGTCAAACAGTATGGAAATGGTATTGGGGTAGTGATTATTACTTCTCAAGGCACACATTTTCCTTTTACAACAAGACTAACTTTCAAATGCACGAATAATATGGCGGAGTATGAGGCCTGTATTATGGGTTTGGAAGAATGTGTTGATCTTAGGATCAAACATCTTGATGTTTATGGCGATTCGGCCCTGGTTGTTAATCAGATTAAGGGTGAATGGGAGACGAATCAACCTGGCCTCATCCTATATAGAGATTATGCGAGGTGGATTTCAACTTTCCTTACTAAAGTTGACTTCCATCATATTCCTCGAGATGAGAATCGGATGGCGGATGCTCTCGCTACGCTTGCTTCAATGATTGCTGTCAATTATTGGAATGAAGTCCTAAAGATTATTTGTGATGCGCTTGGATAGACTAGCTCACGTGTTTGCAGTTGAGGAGGTGAAAGATGACAAGCCATGGCATTATGATATCAAGTGTTTTCTCCAAAGATAGACTTACCCGCCTGGGGCATCTGTTAAAGATAAGAAGACTTTGAGGAGATTATCTGGAAGTTTCTACCTTAATGGTGATGTGCTTTACAAGAGGAATTTTGACATGGTTCTGCTCAAATGCGTGGATAGACACGAAGCAGACCTGTTGATGACTGAAGTCCATGAGGGTCCATTTGGTACTCATTCCAATGCACATGCCATGGTGAAAAAGATGTTGAGAGCAGGCTACTATTGGCTGACAATGGAATCCGACTGCTGCAAATACGTAAAGAAATGCCACAATTGTCAGATTTATGCGGACAAGATTCATGTTCCCGCGACACTTCTGAATGTTATTTCCTCACCATGGCCTTTCTCCATGTGGGGAATTGACATGATTGGCATGATTGAGCCTAAAGCGTCAAACGGTCACTGTTTTATTCTCGTAGCCATTGATTACTTCACCAAGTGGATTGAAGCAGCATCGTATGCAAATGTGACCAGGCAGGTGGTTGTGAGGTTTATCAAGAACCAATTCATATGCCAATATGGTGTGCTAGACAAGATTATTACTGATAATGGATCTAACTTGAACAATAAGATGATGAAAGAGTTGTGTAGAGAGTTCAAGATTGCACATCATAATTCTTCTCCCTATAGACCCAAGATGAATGGGGTTGTTGAAGCTGCTAACAAGAACATCAAGAAGATTATTCAGAAGATGGTTGTCACGTACAAAGATTGGCATGTGATGCTGCCATTTGCTTTGCATGGCTATCATACATCCGTCTGCACTTCAACAGGGGCAACCCCTTTATCCCTTGTATATGGAATGGAGGTTGTGCTCCCCGTAGAGGTCGAGATCCCATCAATGAGAGTCTTGATGGAAGCCAAGTTGACTGAGGCTGAATGGGTTCGGAGTCGTTATGACCAACTGAATTTGATTGAAGAGAAGAGATTAATTGCCATGTGCCATGGTCAGTTATATCAACAAAGGATGAAGAAATCATTTGATAAGAAGGTCAAGCCTCATGTGTTCCGAGAAGGTGACCTCGTGCTCAAGAAAGTCTTGTCTTTCGCACCCGATTCCAGAGGCAAGTGGACTCCAAACTATGAAGGTCCATACGTTGTTAAGAGAGCCTTTTCAGGCGGTGCTTTGTTGCTCACAACTATGGATGGAGAGGATTTCACTCGTCCTGTGAATTCAGATGCAGTCAAGAAATACTTCGCCTAAAAAAAATAATAAAAACATAATAGCTCGCTAAGTTGAAAACCCGAAAGGGCGACTTAAGCAAAAAATGAGCGTCTCGGTGGATTAAAAACCCGAAAGGGCGATCCAGACAAAAGTTAGAGACATAAAAAATGAATATACATCCTGCTAGATTGAGTACCTCACCCAGGGGCAATCTAGGCAAAATTTAGGGATTTTGACAAGTAACTGCATCCTGACAAGACTCTGTTCTACAACTGTCATTTGTCAAAGATTCTCGCTCAGTCATCATCAACTGAAGTTTCAAATACAATGGATTCAGAGTTGGTGGAGAAACGGTCATTATGTTCAATGTAGCTCTTTTCCATGTATATCACCAATTTCAAATTTGTAAAGATCTATGGAGTCTCGCCATTTGCGGACTACCATTCTCTTAAATAAATTTGGGCCTTTATCCAATTCTTTGCATTCTTATTTGTTTCTGTTTAACAAATATTTGCATGTTTTAATTGATGAATATCAGTGTTTTAAACAAATAAAGTTTTCATGAATAAATTATTTTAAACAAAGTGAACATTCACAATGACGGAAAGGATAAGTGGAATGTCCTCAGTGCATTCCCAAGGATAGTATGATTACCAAAGGGTAAGACATTTGTTCATATTCTGGCGTTCTTGCTCCTTATATCCTCTTCATCAACTTCCCAGAGAGTCTGGTATGAGAAGTTCTCCTTGATGACAATAGATTGATTTGTCTTGTGGATTGCTTTCCCCTAGCAGGATTTTTGGATGTTCATCCAATACATTCCCGGTAGTTTGTTTGTGTATAGATACTTGTTTCTCCCGCAGAGTTTTGGCAATCCATGATTGGTATATGGTTGATTTGTGAATGATCCCTTCTTTTCCAAATCTTTTCCTCGATATCTTAAGAGATGTGTATCCCTCTATATCAGGCACTAGCATTTGTGTTTTATCATTTGTATGGTTGTCATCCCTTGTGTGAACTGACCTAAAATCCCTTATAGATTGATAAAAGTTGATATGCTTTAAGTTGGGAATATTCCTTGTCTCCTGACTATCTACTCACGAGGAAGATTGTCTTTCCCCAGCATGAGTAAGAATCTCCAGCGGAGTAAGCATGTGTTCCCTGCAGAGCTACCTTTCCAGATAATTGTCTCCTCAGCAGGAAGTTGCCTAGTGCGATGGATGAATGGCTTATTTCCCATTTCATTTTTTTTAAAAGAGGTGTCCTCGGTATGTCGCTTGCTGATGAAGGATTCATTTCCAATTTCTCCAGCAAGGGTAGTTTCCTCAAGAGCATTTACAGCTTGTCCCCAGTAGGGTTGCTAGCTCAGAGTTCGATGTTTGTATCTCCTCTGAGTCTGAAGATTTCTTCTAGCATTAAGATCTGGTGGTGAAATGTTTATTTCCTTCCCTAGTGGAGCAAAATGTTATTATTCCCTTTTGCAGAGTTTCCTCTCCGGCAGATAGAAGGGAGTGTTTTGATTGATGTACATCTAATTGGTGGTTGTTCCCCATGGAGTTTCACATCATTCCTTAATAAGCTTCCCCAGTAGAGTTTCTTCTCCGGCGGATCTTATTGTTATTTAAACCACGTGTCCCCAAGAGAGTTGATGGAAACTCCTCGACAGATTTTCTGCATCTTCCTTATGACAGGATTATTTGCTCCTGGAAGATTTCTCCTTTGCAAAATGTTATCTCCTGCAGTTGGAAGCTTTGACTCTGCCTATCCCCAGCTATGGTTAAAGTCTCCCCTTGTTTACTCTTATTCCAGAGATAATCCCCATCAGAGTTGAGTTCTCTGTTTAATTATCTTCGTTCGCTGCTCCTGAATACATCTTCTTTGTATCCTCAGTGAGTGTAGCTTTGGGATAGGATTTGATATCCACGATGATTTATTTTCATCCTTCTCGGTTTATTCCCAAGTTGAGTTCTGTATTAGGCTTCACCTTTCTTGTCGAGACGTTTGCCGAGGGTCTGTTCATGATTCTTGGACTTGTTTGTGTTAGATATGTCTGTTTGTCAGTATTAATTATACACAAATCATGCATATACATGCATAATCATAACATTCAGATATTCATGATGAATCCTTTGCCATATATCTTTGCTTGTTATCTCCTGCTATTGGTGAAATGTTCTTCCCCAAGCATATGTTTGTGTCTGATCTCTCTATATAGAGTCAGCCCCATAGGCAGAAAGTGTCTATCTTTCCTTCTTTCTTCCCCACTGAGTTTTGTCCTCGTGGATGATTATTGTTTCAGTTTCCTCCCCAGTTGTGTATCGGGACGGAATTACTCCCCTGAGTTATATCCTCATCGGGTTGAGTCTTGTTTGATTGTGTCTTTCTAGTTTGTGCCTAGATTGATTCCTTTCTTGTTATCCCCTGCAGTTCCCTGTGGTTCAGTTATTCAATTGCTCAATAACCAGTAATTGTTCATCCTTTCCCCAGCGGATTTTGTGGCCTGCTACCGAGTAACCGGTAGTTGTAAGTCCTATTTCTGTGGTTTTCTACCCAGTAACCGGTAGATGTAATCCCCTCTTTGTTGGTTATCTTTACCCAGTAATCGGTATTGATATTCCTTCATTTTTGAGTATACCACCCAGTAACCAGTGATATATCTCTTGGATAATTACTTTTGTCAGGCAATTTATCCCTGGAGAGTTCTTTCCTTTACCCTTGTTTGGTAATGATTGTTTCTCCTTCTGATTGGTCATCATTTTATACCCAGTAACTCGTATCCCGAAGTCCTTTCTTTTCGGTCGATTTATCCTTTATTAACCCAGTAACCGGTTGCAGATAATCTTCCATGCGAGTATGTTATCTAAGTTTTTACCCATATAACGGTAGTAGATAATATATCTCATGCGCTCTTCAGTCGAAGTCTTTTACTTCCCCAGTCGAGTAAGATTCATATTTCCTTGTGGAATCGAATGTCCATCCTATAAGTCGAGTTTTCTTTTTCAGCCCTCCTTTCGGATGATGAATGTCTTGGATATGTTCCCAATTCACGCCTGGTTGGTCACCTATTATATACCCAGTAACTGGTATCACTGGTGTTCCTTCCTTCTGTTCCCTATTATGACTTTTTGTCCCCTGTGGAGTCAAATTTTCCTTATTTGAGATGTGACTTTTGGGTCCTCCTCAGATGTTTCAGACGATTGATATCTTTCACCCATATATCGGTCTTAGAGATTCTTTCTCCCTGAGCATGTTGTTCTCTCACCCAGTAATCGGTGTTTCAATAACATGTCTCTCTTTGAGTTTATTACCCAGTAACGGGTAATATCTCGTTGTTTTTTCCTCAGCTGAGTCCTTTGTGGACATCCCCGTCTGAGTCCGAATTTTTTTATCTGATGTATCCTTTATGGATAGTTGTGTTGTATTGGCATATTCCCCAATACATGCATCTTTGCGTCATCTCGAGTCTTTCCATCGATTTATTTTCATGGAATCCCTTTGTGTCTCCCAGCAAGTTTTCAAGACGTGACCTGCTCACGCATTTTTTCTTTATTTCCCCCAGAGTCTCTGTCTCCTTAGTGAGTGTGTTACTCCTACGGATCTTCAGTTCCTCCCGATTTCTTTTCCTTTGTGGCAATTATTCACCACGAAGATTTTATTTTGCATGCACACATTTGCATCATGAGGTCTCTTAGGGACCAAAATTCGTCTCTTTGCTATTATTTAAGCTCATTCTATCTCTCCAAGACGAAGATTTAAACCTTCATATCTCCGGCTAGAATGACCTTAAATAGGGGCATCTTTAACACCCTAATTTTGACCCTAAGATCCCTCATGGCATCATGTTATTGCACAAGTGCATTGCCTCAAGGATCATAGCATGTTTGGCTCCTTAACCCTAGGGTTGGGACTTGTTTAAGTGATTTGAGATCACCAAGCATTCTTGTATTGTATGTTATTGCATTTATTATTTGATTACTAACCGAAATCACAAAAATATGTCACTAACTCTTTTTGTTTTGAAGCTCAAGTGATCATGTGCTCCACAATACTCCTAGGAGGCTCCTAAGCCCAATGCAATTTCTAGATGAAGATGAGAAAAAGCATGGCAATGGTCCACAAAGTTCCTAATCATCATATATGTCTCCCAAATATCTCAATTTGCCAATTTTATCAAGATAACCCAAAGGGATTGAAGATTGTTTCCCAAGGAAACCTTAATTTCACTATGCTTTGACTGTGCCTTGCCCATGAAGCAATCTCAACCTATGATCAAATTTAATCAAGGAAAGTTCTTTCATTTATCATTTCATGCATATATGAGCCTATTTGAGGCCCCTCAATCATTTATTCACCAAGATTGGAAGTTTGACTTTGAAAATTTGACAAGTCAAGTCATTTGATTAAGCTGAGGATTCATGAGCTATAACTTTTGATGTCTTTGTCAAATAAAGATGACCCCAAAATAAAAAATGTTACTAAGAACCATGTGAACAACTTTAATGTTCATCAAAAATCCATTTGAAGCTTGGAAGGTCATCATTTATTTCAAAACATTATAGGTCATTTTGACTGAAACCCTAATTTTGGGTCAACTTGCCAAGGGCATGACTTTCTCAAGTTTTATGATTTTGAGGTGGGACCAAATTCATTGTAAATCTTGAGATGTATAATTAAAATGTTATGTTGGACAAAATTTCATAATCCTAAAGGAAATACACGTGACATTGCAAAACATTATAGGTCATCCTTGACCTAACTCATTGAATTTGAAAAAGTACCCAACTTCAAATGCCTATAACTTTGTGATATAATATCCAAATGATGCAAACTTTGAGTCTAAATTTACTGTATTGAAAATATATACAATGTTTGTGTTGGATATTTTTTCCTTTGAAGCTTGTATCATGAGGTCAGAGGGGTTTGATCAAGCTTACTTTTGGTTAACTTTTTCAAAATGATTTGAACATGTTTTACACTTGAACTTTCCAAGCCAGTTTTGATCAATTTGCACATGTCAAATGGTTTTTTTCCTAGAATGACTTTTGTTCCTTATTTCAAAAGCTTTCCAACCATTACTCACAATAGTCATTTGGATCTACCATTTGGGAGATTCAAATTTCTTTTCATTTATGTGCATTCTTGATATTTTATGTTAAAACTTGAAATGCAAGCTTCTTCCATTCCATGTGCATGACCACATGCTTTCCATATGATCTCAGCAGGCTCCTTCAGCCATTCATGGGCCTCTCACACGTCCACAAGGGCCCATGCATTCAAAATTACAAATCCCATGCACATGAGCAAAGTGTGAATTCAGATGCATTCCCCTATAAATAAGGGCCTCCTCTCCCTCATTTGATAACCTTTTGGAGATCCCACACGCTACAGAACTAAAACCAAACCCTCACCAAAGGAATCATTCACCATTTTTCAGTATTTTCGAGCTTGAAATTCAGGATCATTAGTTGAGTTTCAAAGTCTGATTCCTTAGCCAATCATCTCCCCCACATTCAGAGATCAAAGAGGAGCAAAGAGCTTGAAGAATTCGTGGCTAGAACTCACCATTTTTGAAGGTATAAGCTCAAACTGTTTAGATCTGAAACTCACAATTCAATGTAGTACTCTTGTGATTTTGTGGTTCTTTGAAGTCTTCATGCTTGAGGCAAGCTGTTAGTGCATTCAATTTTCCATTTCCAGAACAATCCGTGTGGACACCATGATTTTCTCCTTCATATTTATCTCAATATAGGAAGAATGAGAGGAATCTAATGGTACAGTGATGATCTACATCACACGAGCTTCATTTCCATGCCTTTGTTTTTCATTTTTGATAAGATTCATTTTCCTGCAAATCTGGCCGGAGTTTGTGTGGTTGATCGGAGAAGATGGTGGTTTCCACCATCACCACCACGTGTTCCGATCCTAGCCTTTGGATCTCTCTCTCACGATCTAATCACATGCGTCCATTTTAATTACCTGTTTTAATTCACTATGTTTCGCTGTTGACTTGAGTCCACTGTGTATCCTCGGATCCAGATCATGTATCATTGCCACGTCAATTAATGAATTGGATCCGGTGGCTCAGCATTTTTCGTTCTATTTCATTTTCCTTTTATTTTATTTTACTCCATTTCATTTTCAATAATTAATAAAAAATTCATATGAGGTCAGAAAAATATGAGACCAACTCTAAAACTTTTTTTGAAAAATCTAGTTTCATATTATGATTTTTAATTATTTTTGTGACTTCATTTGATATTTTTCATGAATTACTTGGTTTTAATGATTTTAATTCATTTTAAAATGCCTTCTGACTTTTAAAAAATACAAAAATATTTTCATAGCATCTATGGATCATGATAAGTCAATGAAAAATAGTCTCAACAATTTCTTTTTTGTTTTGAGATTATTTGAGATTTTAATTCATATTATGCTATTTTTTGGTTGTTTTTAATTGATTTTAATTACTTTTGACTTTAAAAATTGGGGAGAAAATTAGTCAAAGTTTTTTTGACTATGTTGAACCTATGAAAATTTAATTAGACTTTTTGAAGTTATTTTGAATTGAATTTGAGGTTCAACTTTGTTTATTTATTTTTTATTTGTATTTTCTTTTAATTCAAAAAAATACCAAAAAATATTATTGACTTGTTATATTGATTCTTCTTCTGTTTAGTGTTGATCAAGGTTGAATTGATTCAACTTTGATCAAATTCCTTAGATCTTGTGGTTTGAAAATCCTTCAGGATCATCACCTAGAAAGATGAATGAATTTGATCAAGGATGAGTTATCCCTTGATCAATTGGGGTTGGTTGTTGACTTCTTACCCCTTCCCTTTCATCTTCCTCCTTTTCTTTCCCTCAATGGCCAATGAGTTAAAGTCTTGTGGTTGGTCTTGACAAATAGGAGTTTCATCTTCTTTGATCCAAACCAAGCTCAACTTGATCCATGATCAAGTGAGTTATTTTGTGTCAAAGATAGGTTACTTCTTGGTCAAGCAAATAACCAAAAGTCAATACAAGGCCCTTCCCCTTTTGTTCGGTATGGCAAGTTTATGGAGCTTGGCTTACTAGTCATGACCTCTAACTTGTGTTCTTTGCCTATATTCTTATTGACCGACCTCAGATAGGTGTGGCTACTACATTAGTCCACTTACGATCGCTTAACATAACGCTACATTGTCTTATGACAAACTAACATAACTCTACTAACTACTAACTACTAAGTCTAATTTGAGCTTTTAAATTCTTGTCATTTACTTTTAATGTCATTTATTTCTTGCTCATTATTCATCTTGATTTTTTATTTTGCTCACTTGAGCACATATTTTATGTTTATGTCATTTTTCTTTTGCTCATTTGAGCCCATTATTGTATATAAATATATTGTTATTTTATGTGGTTTTGTGTTTGTTTTGATGTGAACCAAAAATACAAAAGGAGAAAGGACTTAGAATTTGGATTCACCCATTCTTAAAGGAGTTCAAGAGCAACTAGGCCTCATGCCTTTAGAATGCAAAATGTGTTGAAGAGCAACTAGGCCTCATGCCTTTAGAATGCTAAAATTCAAAGTTGACCTCAAAGGACTTCTCCTCAAACTTATTCTTTGTGCATTCCCTTTATTCTGTTGTGAGGTTTTTTATGTGTGCTTTTGTGTGATAGGAACCTCATCTTAAGATTGTGAAAAGAGGACCATTGTCACAAGTAGCCAAGTTAATAGCCAAGCCAAATGGAGATCCTAGAACCTTGAATTCAAATTATTGAGTGCTTATTTTGTGTGCTAAATCCAATGGAAATGAGCATCTTGAGTCATCTCTATGACTCAAAGAAAAGGAACTCCAAGGGTTATCTTTCCCCTCTTATCTTTGTATGCTTTAGGAATAGCCCTTATCTCTTCTCCCTCTAACCAGGCAAAAAATCATTTTCAAAACCTTGACTTTATTTCAAATTAGAAACCTAGGCCTTAGGCCTTTGACTTTTCAAAACCATTTTCATAAATACTCATTGTAAATAAACTTTAATCCAACTTTGACCTCATTTTGTAAATAAATTTAACTTGTAAATATAACCCATTTCAAGTTGTTTTGTGGTTCCAATGACCACTTGTTAAACTCTTTTCAAAAAAATTAGTCATAGGTTTGAATTATCATAGTGGTTGATGTAAATCTCACCTCATCCTTAGTGTTGGATATTAAGCCTTCCATGATTATTTTAGGGTTAACCCCTCACTAGCATGTTGAGGCCTACCTCACATGGTGGATTGTTGGTTTAGGTTGAGTTTTCTCCCTTTGATAACAGAAGACCTTAAGGCTTTTGATTAAAATCAATTCACCAATCTTTGAAATTTTTACCACGAACTACGAGGTTTTGATCCTCCTTTGTGATGGTACGTAGGCAATGGGTTCATCCATTCAAACAGCAAAATTTGTAAATATAATCTATTCTCTTCTCATCCCTCCAATCTTACATAAGTCTTTTAACAAATACCAACCTACAACACATATTTGCAAAAAGGGTTCCCTTAGAGTTCTAAGGATGTTTTGGGTGCGTAAAACCTTCTCATTTCATAACCAACCCCCTTACCTAGATCTCTGACATTTTTATTAGTTTTTGATTTGAAAAACTTCTTACTTGGCTTTTGTTCGCTTTTTAGCCTTTCCTTTGGATAAATAAAAGTGCGGTGGCGAACCGAATTGTATGTTGACTTTTGGTTTAGTCAATAAGCCTAAAGGTAACGAAAACCCCGCTACAAGGATGCCAAGGTGTGTTCCCAAAACCAATGCATATGATGAGATAACATGAGGGATCTTAGGGTCAAAATTGGGGTCTTACAGCAAGTAAATCACGAAAAATAAAGTTAAATGATGAACACGATCAATCAACACCAGATAAGGTAGGGGAAATCATCAGAGAGTGAAGGAATACATTGTTCTAACTTATTTGAGTTCAAATGATGCTCAGAGCTACCTTGTCCAAATGTTGATCAGAAGTTGATGAAGCTCGATCTAGTCAGAGCATTTCAGAAGGTCTTAGAGCTTGGTAATTGTTGCAAAAGCTTTAGAGAAGACCAAATGTGCTAATGGAATCAAGAAATTGGATTGAAACAAGTTGGGATTGAAAACACGATAGTTGATTTTTTTTGGAAAATTTCAAATTGAAACAGGGATTTCTTGGCTCTCAAAAGCTTGGAAATGAATGAAGTAGCTTCCTCTATTTATAGGGAATGTATTTGGATCCAAATATGTGTTGAACCAAGCTTAATTTATGCAAAATGAATTTGATCAGGAAGTCTAAAAAGTGTGACTTGCAATCCATCAAAACTCAACTAAATCATGCGTTTCAAGGGTCCATTAACTTATGAAGACTTCATTAAACATGTTTAGGTCCAAAACGTGTGGTATTTGGCTTGTAATTGAGAATTAGTGAAGTTCAAATTTGGACCATAGTGATTTATTCAGTTCCAAGTCACCATGTTCAACCCAATGGGGCATCTTGCTTAAGAGGCTTTTTGATCCCATTCTTCTTGCAATGTGTTAACATCATTACAAAGATTACAATGTGCCAAGAAAGGTTGCATTTGGATGCCTAGGCACAAAGTTATGGCATGTTGAAGTGGGCACAAAAAACTGGTCATGCAACTTAGAAAATTCTAAGTCTGAAATGGTTGAAAATGACATGTAATGTCTCAATGAATTCCATGGCCTTCCAAGCATAATTTGACCTTGATCCTTAAAACAAGCCTGTTGAGGGTACCACAAATGACCTATAATGTTTCCAAAATTTTGATGATCCTTCCAGCATTATTGGCTCTTATTATGTAAAGAGAAGTTGTCAAGGATATTGAGAAGAGTCATATTAGAAAAGAAGCATTTAAAATTATTGAGAATTGAAGGAGTTGTGACCCTTGGAACTTTGACTTCAAATGTTGACTTTTTGGTCAAACATCTTGGAATAAACTTGTGTACTTGGACGTTTCTTGCATTTAAAGGCACGTGGATTATCATATAAACATAAAATAAGGTGTCCTTGAATGAATCTTGATTAGATTGCTCAAAGTTTGAGGTAACTTGTTGAAGAAGGCATGGGAATAAACACATGAACCTTTGACTTTTCTTTGAGAAATAAACCACCAGACTTTGAGATGCTCTTGATCCAAATGAGATTTAAAGATGCTTGAAAACCTTAGAGATCATGATTTGAGAGATATCCCATTGAGAATCAATGGTTGAACACACTTTGATTTGAGGAATCAATAAAACCATGGTTGAGGAGTCATGCTTGATGCTCTTGATGAAAAACCCTACCTTGCATAATAAACTTAAAGAAAACAAAACATATTTTTTCTATTTTGATTAGTGGTTAGATAATAAATGAATCATCTAAACACAAAGTTCAAACCCCAATAAAGAGATGCCTAATGATCCCTACAAAAGGCAAAACCCAGAGATGAGAGGGAGAAGACCAAGATGCAATGTTGTTTGTATGCAAGGATGCAAATGATATGTGGGATCTTAGGATTAAAAATTAGGGAATGATAGAGGCATACCCAAAGGATTACCAACATGCATCTGATTCGAACATGGATGGCTAGTAGGTACAGTAGATACAATAAAAGTTGTTGCAATGTTAGAGATAACAATCACTTGAGGCTGAGTCGGAGGTGGAGGTTGATTCTAAGTTGCCACCAAAGCTTCCAATAGAGAAATCATTATGTCCATTCCTACTTTCAATGAATTCACATCCTCAAAAAGTTATCTTTTCTCTTTCTCAAACGTCTCCATCTTTCGTCTTGAGTTGGCACGAGTATTTACCAGTGGGCCAGCTTGTCTTCTACAAAGACGAAGGAAAACGAATTAGACTCTAAAAAACACTTGCAGAAAGCAAGACTAAGTGATGCAAATGATGCTTGAAATGTAATGTGCAAATGATTGTTTTCAAGGAACTAAGAAATTAAAATACATGTTGCAAACATCATAAGTAAAAGCATATTAAATGAAAAACTCAAACTTTATTTCATTAAAATATCTGGAAGGGTTTCAATTTTAGTACACAATTTCAAAGCAATCCTAAACAAAAGATATAATCTAATGCCTAGGATTTGAAGGAACCAAAACTAAAGAAGACCCCCCTTCATGCTGCAACTTCCTATTGGGCTTCCTGATCTAAGCTTCAAAACCAGTTTTCATATCAAGCTTTTCCTTTCAATATCTTGTCCATAACACCTTTCCATACACCAGACCTAGCTTGTTGATCCCTCTTCTTTTCCTTTCCATGTTGTTCAATTAAGCCGTCCTTTTGGTGAAGCAGATCATCTTTCTCCTTCAATTGCCTTTGTAGCTCTAACTTCTCTGCATGAAACTTGCTCTCCCAAGCATCTCTTTCTTGCTTCATTCAAACTAACGCAACTTGTAGTCCTTTCAGATCTTCATCTAGAACAAGAGTAGGTCCTAATACTTTAGAGAACATATGTTCTTCAGGAGGATAAGGCATTTTGATCTTAGCAGCTCTTGCTTGCACCCATTTAGTGTAAGGCTTTAAGGAAACACCATAATCACAAACATGGGGAGTTCAAAGGTTTAATATCACGAGCACGGATTCAGGTGGATAGGGTGACAACCATCCCACATGGTATATTCTATAGCTTTGTATGTCTCTAACAGTAACCAGGTTCTAAAAGGTTCCCAGTGTCGTAAATCTATCTTTCGGATATTACCGATTTAATAACTTGCTTGTAGACCAATACTATTCTCAAAAGAACCTCGTCTGAGTGTAGTATTGTGTATCAACCAGACTAGGCCTACGCCAGAAAGGTCACCACACTTTATCCTAAAAGGCCAAGAGGGGTTAAAGCGTTCTAAGGTCTCTAAGAATCTTGGACTCCTAGGTCGAAAATAATAACGCCATTACAACTACTCATAGGACATTAGTACCTCCAAAGGCATCTCATATGATCGGGGTTCTCAAGCCAACCTCATGAGGCTAACGCCAATAAGGTCAACATGACTATACCACCATCCTAGCTTAAGTGCTCTCAAGTCCGGGTAGGCGACTTATCTTACCACACAGATATCACCAAGCATCCACAAGAAAAACAACAAAGACAAGAAAAAACATAAACACATATAAACAAGCTAGGCTTAACCCACATAGAGATTACTTCCCAGCAGATTCTCCAGCTGTTACGGCGGGAAAAGTTGGGATTAAGTTATTGATTAACTTAACTCAGAAAAAATCAAGAGTCGCCACCGAACTTTATTGTTTCCAAAGGGAATGGGAAAAAGGTCGAACAAATCCCACAAAAAGGTAAAACAAAAAAAGATCGGGATATGAGGGTTGATTATGCAAGGGGATGGTATTAGCTCCCCTCACATCTATGGTACTCCATAAAAACCACTTGCAAATCTGTGTTTATGAAAAGGTTGGGTTATTTGTTGATTTATTTTAATTTGAAAAGATATTTTGTCGTATTCGAGTGGAAAAACTCAGCTTACTACCCACAAGTATGAGGAAATGAGCATTTGTATCATCTTGATATGGAGGATTTTTACTTTGACTTTCTCAGAAGCACATCTTAACATTCAAGTGGAAAATGTCAATCATTTCTCAACATATTGTATAAGTATAGTGGTTTGCATCACTTCAAGAATAAACTAATATCTCATCTTTTCAAAAAATGGCTCTTAAAAGAAATTGTACAAAGGCACAAAAATAAGTTTGATAAGGTTTGTGTTTTTTGAAAGAGTTTAAGTATGCTTAAGTGTTTTAGCATTTATTGAGAAAAATATTTTCTGGACCACTTGACAAAGCTAAGGTTTGTTAAGAAAAGGGTGTGAAGTTTGAAAATAAGAGGTTTTTGAAATAGAGAGAAGTTTTGAAAATTTTATAAGTTAGAAGGAGAGAGAGAGAGAGAGACTATCCTAAATCATAAAGTAAATAACATGAAATAAAAGGTCTCATTTTAAGTTAGCCCAAGAGAAAGCCTTTGTGTGAGCAAGTGTACTAACCATAAGATGGAGCAAGCATTTGACATGGGTCAAAAACAAGTATGCATTTCCCTTTGGATTGAGCCACAAGATTAAAGCACATAAGTAGATGAATATCAAAAGATCCAGATGAACAACAAAGCCAAAGAGCCACAAAGAAACATCCAAGTCTTGAATTGCAGATCCAAGAGTCTAGAGGGATCACAAGGCATCAGATGAATCACAAAGTATTAGATATTCCAACCAAGGGGAATCACTAATTCCTAAGGTCTAAAGTCCAAAATACTCCTCAAACAAGGGATAGTAGCACAAAGTCCATAAGATTAGATTAAAGCTTTTTAGGGTTTCAATCATTTTATCATGTTTTTGTTCTTTTGAAATAAGAAAAGCAAAACAAGCCAAAAGTAAAAGGCAAGAGTGCAAATGACATGGATGTAAAGTGCATAAAGTAAATGTTAATCGGTTAGATGTCACAAGTTAGTGATCATGAGGCATGTAATGTATGTAGCAATCATGTTAGAGTGTTGAGACAACATCAAACTCTCAAGGTATGAAGCACAACAAGCTCAAATGTTTGACTTAGGATCCACTATCAAACAAGTCAAGGGACCCAAACATATGGCATAACTTATGGATCATCTATCACTAACTCAAAGTATCAAAAATATGATTAGATGATCATCTATCAACATATTGAATTAGAGAAGATTGAATCAACCTAAGAGATCATCTATGGATGACTTGAAATGTAGAAGCATTATTCAACCATGTCAACAACTTAAGTCAAACAAAAGTCAAACAAAAGTCAACAAAAAACAAACAATAGTGAATTAAAAGGAAAATTAAAATGACTTTTTAAATGGAAAATAAAGAGAAAATTTAAATCAAGCAACCAAACATAAAAGACATGATTGATAAAATTATGAGAATTTATAAATATTACAAGTAAAAGGAACTCAAAAGTTGGATGCCAAAATATTTAAAAATGACAAAAAATAAAATGGAAAATAAAAATTAAATGAAAAAGAAAGGAAAACATCAATTAAATGCGAAAATGACTTTAAAATTATGCCAAAAAAATATATGTGATGCAAAATATTTTTACGAATTTTCTGTAAAAGATTTGAGGAAAAATGAATTAAAAATCATTAAAAATCAAATCAGAAAGTAAAAGGAAAAAGAAAATGAAAATAAAATAAAAAGAAAATGTTTGAATTAGGGCGCGCCAACGGCTAGCACGCATGTCAGACAATGATTGGAGGGATTCAAACTTTGGCACAAAAGCGCATGTATTTGAACTTCATCTTCAACCTTTAGCTCGATTTGGAAAATCCCTGAACTCGTATTTTTAGCAACACCCAAGCATGGTGTTAGTTTCGCAACATATCATCATTCATTTCTCTTTGCATCAGAGTCATTCATTGACTATGAGCAAAGAGAATTTTCTCAAGAACACGAAGAACCCTAGTTCTTCAAAGTAAAATTAAATGGTGAATACAAAGAATAAATTCAAGGTAGTTTAGGACTTTTGATAAGTGAATCCCGACGAACACAATGGTAACTTGTTTGCTCATAAATGTAAATTGTATCTACCTTTCCTATTGAAGCTTCAGAGGTCAACAATGGTGGATTTGGAAGTCTGGTTCCAAAGAGTTTCAAGCCACGACAATGCTTCAGTTAGCTTCAGAAGGTGCCGATGAGTGATTCTAGGTGAAGGTTCGAAGCTAAAAGAGCTTGAACCGAAGAAATGGTTGACTGGTTTTTGAGGTATTGGGTTCAAATGGTTTCAGAGTTTCCTTGGCTACCAAAGCTCCAAATGGAGGAAAAATCTTCCGCTATTTATAGGGAATGAAATAAGATCATAATATGTGTGAAATGAAGGCAGGTTCATGTGAATTAGGTCAAAAATTTGAGGATTTGCCAAGCGTGTGAAGTGCAACATGAAATGTGCGAGTTCATGATGAAACCAAGTCATTTTGCACTTGTTCAGATGCATGTTACTTTGCCAAAGAGACTGCACATGTGCAAGTGGCCCCAAATTGAGAATGGCATGAAAATCGTGACCAGAAACTTATGCAAGAAGCAGAGTCCATGGTACCATGTTTGAGCTTGGGCCAAATGAAATCCATAAATGGGTTTTGAGATATTCTTTATGCCAAAAGATATCCTTGTGGTGAAGAATATAATGTGAAAAGAATCAAATCAAAATGATGCTTGAGTTAAAAATGGCATGGGTGGAAAGTTGAGGTCGTGACCTGAAATTCTAGGCCAGGCATTAGGTCAACCAGGCCTTGGGCCTACTTTTGTGCACACATGGGTATATTGGCCAACTCCAAAATTGATGGACTTAGAGGAAAAATTGACATTTGACCCTTGAAGAAAAGATGTAGAGGAGTTCAAATGTGATATTTGGCTCGAAGTAGATTCCAAAAATGTTGAGAAATGAGAGAGTTATGGTGTTTTGACCAAATGACATGCCATACTTGATTTTAGGTCAACCAAACAAGTACCAACTTGTGATTTCTTGCCATTCTTGAATCCAAAGGCCTAATGATGAATATTTCAGTACCAAATAAAGGACTCTTGATTGTCCTTTGAAGAATCTTGATGATTGCTTGAAAATTGGATGGAGATGGCATTGAAATAAACACATGAACCATACTTGAATCACGTTTGAAATCATGCACCAAATTTGAAATTCTCTTGATCAAATGATGTTGAATTAAGCTTGACATGAACGTGACCTAATATTATAGGTCGTACTTTGAAGTAGAAGCTCTTGTGAGCCACTTGTTCTTCAAACATTGACTTTGGGAACCAAATTCCTAATTTAGAAACCAAACTTGATCCTTTGATTGCAATTCTCTACCTTGTACAATAAGAAAAAGGAAACAACGTATATTTTTGTATTTTGAATAATATTAGCAAAGTTAGAATGCAAATAAGCAAAAAGGTAAAAAGAAAACATAAAGGGTGCTTGGTGATCTCCCACAAAGGCAAACCCATAGAGATGGAGATTAGGAGGATACCGTGCTTGTGATCTTGGTTGAAATGAAAATGATATGATATGTGGAATCTTAGGGATAAAATTAGGGTATGACAAGAATGACTTATGATTTTTTTTAAAGTGTCAAAATATGAATATTCTATAGTTGATGCAAAAAGGCCAAAAATGAATGATGAAAATGGTATGCATGATATGATTAATAATTGGGTTTCAATGAAACGGAAATGTCCGAACAAAATTAAGGTAAGATAACTCTTCCTATTTAATTATTTTTAACTAAAGAGTATGAATGACGACAATATTCATATCATTGCAGTGAAAGATAATTAAATACAAAGGACACAAATTTTGTCCTTTGGATGGAAATAAAACGGAATGAAATAAATCTTGGTAAATGCCTTTATTGGGGAATGGAAGTTACCAGGGAGACTCACTGGGGAAGATTTTCAAGAGAAACTTACTGGGGAGAACATTCCCTGGGGACGGATCAAAAAAGGGTAAGTTCCAGAAATCCTTGGAATGAAGCAAATGAGATCCGGAAGACCGTCAGATTCAAAAAAGGGAGGTTCCAGAAGACCATCGAAACAAAATAAAAGAGATTTGAAATACCATCAGATTCAGAAAAATAGAGTTGTAGAAGACCATCAGAATGAAACAAAAGAGATCTAGAAGACTATCAGATTCATAAAAATAGAGTTCTAGAAGACCATCGGAACGAAACAAATGAGATCTGAAAGACCATTGGATTCTGAAAAAGGGGAAGCTCCAGAAGACCATCGAAACAAAAGAAAATAGATCCAGAAGACCATCGGATTCAGAAAAAGAGAGTTCTGGAAGACCACCGAGACGAAACAAATTAGATCCGGAAGACCATCGAATTTGAAAAAAAGAGTTCCAGAAGACCATCGGAACAAAATAAAAGAGACCCGAAGAATATCAAATTCTGAAAATGAGAGTTTCGGAAGACCATCAGAACAAAACAATAGAGATCCAAGAGACCATAAAAAAACAAAAAAGATCCGAAAGACCATCAGATTCTGAAAAAAAAAGAGTTCTAAAAGGCCATCAGAACAAAACAAATGAGATCAGAAAGACCATCAGATTATGAAAAAAGGTAAGATCTGAAAGACCATAGGAACAAAACTAAAGAGATATAGAAGACGATCAGATTTAGAAAAAGAGACTTCTACAAGACCATGAAAACGAAAAAAATGAGATACGGATGACCACTGGATTCTAAAAAAGGGGAAGTTCTGAAAGACCGTATGAATAAAACAAAATAGATCTAAAAGGCCATCAATTCATAAAAAGAGAGTTCCAAAAGACCATTAGAAGGAAATAAGTGAGATCTGAAATACCATCAAATTATGAAATATAGAGTTCCAAAAGTCCATCAAAACAAAATAAAAGAGATCTGGAAGACCATCAAATTATGAAAAAGAGAGTTTTGGAAGATCATCGAAACAAAACAAAAGAGAACCGGAAGACCTTCGAATTCTAAAAAATGAGAGTTCTAGAAGACCATCAGAACGAAACAAATGTATTTTGAACTTTTCCATACAAACCATGGTTTTCGTAGGTGTCAAGCTATGTTGCGATTTGATAAATTGTATAGTGTTAATAACAATTGGTCTTTGGGGGCACATGAGCGCCATACAAGATTTGCACCATGCATTATAATTGAATGAGATTTATTTCTATTCATGAAGTGTGATGATTTTTATGCGACATGGATGAAACGATGAATGATTACTGCACGTAATGCGCTGATTTTGGTGTGAGTCAATAAAGATTGGGCTCCAGGGTAAATGCTAAATGAGACTGGGATTTTTGTGAGGTGCTGAACAAGTTTGGGATTTTTTGTGAGATGCCAAGTGAGGTTGGGCTTTGACAGTTGCCATGCGAGGTTGGGCTTTTGAATAGGTATTAGAAAGTTTTATTCCCCAAAACTAGGGAGTTGGCTAATTCAAACTTTAGATAGACGAGTCTAGAGTTATCATTTGTTTCTCATCTATGAGATTCAGTTGGTCAAACCTTGTTTGAATCCATTCGGACTCTTATAACTTGGTATCCATCAAGACTCTAGATGATAAGATCTCTACCTCGATAGGAAGTTCTGGTTCCATGCCATATACTAGAGAGAAAGGGGTTTACCTTGTTGAAGTGCGAACGAATGTCCTATAGCAGTGTAGTTCAAAAGGAAGCATTTCATGTCAGTCCTTATAAGATTTCACCATCTTTTGCAGGATTTTCTTGATATTTTTATTTACTGCTTCTATGGTGCCATTCATCTTCGGTCGGTATGGTGATGAGTTATGGTGTTCAATCTTGAAGTTTTTACATAACACTTTTATCATCTTGTTATTTAAATTGTATGCATTATCAGTGACAATTTTGTTGGAAAGTCCATATCGACATATTATTTCTTTTTTTATGAATCGAACAACCACATGTCTTGTTGCATTAGCCCGATCATGTCAATTTCCCACATGGAGAATGGTAAGGGTGATGTTATCATATTCAAGGGAGTTTGAGTTATATGCATTTTATCAGCATAAATTTGACACTTGTGGAATGTCTTGACGTAACTAAATTAGTCATATTCCATTTTCAACCAATAATAATCGGCCCTCAGGATTTTCTTATTCATAGTGTGCCCACTGGCGTGACTACCAAAAGATCTTCCATGAATTTCTTTGATGAGCAAGTCAACTTCTATTTTATCCATACATCTGAGAAGCACCATGTTGTGATATTGTGGTACAAAGGCTTTATATTAGGTTCTTCTTCCACTAGCAAAAACATGAAGGTTTGTCCAACTATTTGATTCTTATAAGTGGTACATGTAAGACCCCAATTTTGACCCTAAGATCCCTCATTCTATCTTATCATATGCATTGGCATTGGGATCACACCTTGGCATCCTCCTTACCCCTTATTCATTGGGTTTACATTGGGAGATACCACCAATCATATTTGATTGTGTCATACTTTTTTTCATTATTTTACTAACCAAAATGCAAAAAATATGTCTATGTATAGTTTGTTACTTTTGTAGGTAGTGTGTGTGTTCACCAAGGCCTCATCAAGCTCATACATAGGGTTTAAGAACCTCAATGCAAGGATATCAATCAAGAGATGGTTTAAATTGTCTCTACATATCATATGTGGATCCCCATGGTTTTCAAATATGATTTTGATCAAGAATTCATCAAGTGTTTGAAGCTTGTTTGCCTTGGAAACCCTAATTCATCTAGGTATCTTGTGTGACTTCCTCAGAAAGTTTCTTCAACATTTGATCAAATATTTCAAGGGATACTTCATATTACATCATCTTACACATTTTATCATCAATGAGTCCTAAATATCAAGAGAATTTCAAGCTAGCAAGATGGTTCATGGTGGTTGACCAGAGAAAGTCAATTGGTCAAAACTAGGGTTCCCCAGACCGTATCTCCTACACTTTTTGTCATATGAAAACGATTACAAGAGAAACGTTACTCATAATTACATTCCAAACAACTTTCATGTTTAAGTAAAGATCTGTTTTTTCTTGGAAAGTCATTTTTTATGGTGAAAGATTATAGGTCATTTTGTCTGAACCCTAGTTAGGAGGTCAACTCCCCAAGACCATAACCTGATCAATTGTTATGAGATGAAAGCCATTCAGATTCCATGATCAAATTCAAGATGTCCTCTTAAACTTTGATGCTTGTAGGAAGTTTAAATTCAACTTGCAAATGCATGTTCCAAGAGGAAACATTATAGGTCATTTTGGGCCATTACCATTGAACAAGAAATTTTCCTCAATTTCTAAAATGCATAACTATTTCATGCTAAATCCAAATAAGGTCAAATTTGTGACAAAATTCAAGAGGTTTGAAAGGGATACAAATTATATGAAGGAAAGTTTTCCATTTGAAGTCCATAGCAAAAGTTATTCAAGCTGGAAGAAGTGAACATTTGACTTGGTACTTAGAAAATTTTCAAATATGTTTGATTTACCAAACTTACACCTAAAACTTCTTCATGATCCAAGCTTCAAATGGAGAAGTGTTAAACATGAAAGTTATTCCCCTTGATCTCACCTTTCCAAAAATTCCAAAATCATCTCATTTGGATCAATATTGAAGGACTTGTGCATGGGTATAATGCATGGTACCATTTGGAAGATTCTCATGACCAATTTCCATTCCACATTGCATGACTTAATGATTTCTTTCAGCATCACATGTGCACGATTTTGGACCTATTTCAATCATTCTTTGGGCTTTGTCTACGCCCATGCAACCTTGCATGATGCAATTGCTATTTTTGGATTTCAAAAGAAAGTGTGTGGAAAGCATTTAAATTGGCTATAAATACTAGTGTTATGAGCTCAGAACTTCATGAATACCTTGCCCAAGCTTTGCCAAGACAACTCAAAACCCTCACTCGATAGAATTGCTTGAAGATTTCTTTGAAATCGAGTTTGAATTTCACCTTGTATTTTGAAATTCAAACTCCAAGAATTCATTGCCCTTTCCATCTTAATTGGTCACTGCATGCAAGAGGAAGAGGATTCAAGCAAATCTAGATCAAGATCAAGCAAGTTTGAAGCAACTCAAAGGTGAAAATTCAAAAACATCATCGCTTCGATTCTCTCTCAATTCTTCACTATTCTTTGTGATTTTTGCTTTACTAAAGTCCTACCAACCTAGGGCTCCGGTGGTGTGTTAGCAGGACCTGAACAATCTGATCTTGGTCCAACGTGTTAATCCTGACCTTTGTTTTGGTTGACTCATGTTACCACGCGTTTGACTTAGGTGTTTGGTGCACTATAGCGCGTGGCCATCAGATCTTCCACATCAACTAATGAGAGAGATCTGATGGGCTTTGTTTTTTTGAATTTCTTTTTATTTTCTGATTTTCCATTTAATCCCTTTATTTTATTTTATTCATATTAATTTCATTATTAATCCAAAAAATATGGGACTTTCACCAAAAATCTTTAAATATTTTTCTCTTTCATTTTATGAATTAAAATTATTTTTTGGATTAATTTTGATATTTTTCATGAATTATATGTTTTTGTGCATATTTTTAATTATTTAAAAGTACTTCTGACTTTTCAAAAATCATGAAATTTTTTTCCTAAGGTCCTTTGACCTTGTTTGACCTAGGATGAATCTATTGGCCATTTGTTTGGTGTTTTGAAGAGGTTTTAGGTTTTGAACAAATTAAGTTGAATTTTAATGCATTTTTAATTTGATTTTTAATTGCTTAATTGTGTAAAAAAATATGTTGAGCCATTTTTATGGTCTTGTGATGTTTAACTACTTATTTGGGCCTTGGTCTAGGTTGATTTTACTTTTGTTGGATTAAAATCATTGGATTTAGGGGATTGATTAAATGTACATTTCATCTCCCAAAATTAATGTATGATTTTAATTTGATAAAATTCCTTCCATGATCAATTTGTGTTTCTCTTATTCCCCTTCCCTTTCATCTTCATCCTTTTTCTTACCCATTCCTTTCATTGACCAATGAAGTCTCAATATCCTAAGGCTAATTGGTTCATCAATGACTTTGTGTCAGATGAACCAATACAAGTATGGATGAGATATGTCCACCCCTTTTGATCTTTTCTTTTAGTGTCTGGTATGTTTTAGGAGTTTGGTTCATTATACCAAATCTCTAACATGAATTAACACCCAAATTTTTATTGTCCGACCTCAGATAGTTTTGACTTCTACATAAGTCCAATTACAATTGCTTAACATAGAGCTAATTTTTGACCCTAGAGGCATAACATTCTAGTTAGTGGGATTTTAAGTCTCCCATATTTCATGGTATTATGTGGAAACTTGACCTTTTTTCCTTCCTATAGAAGATGTCTTCGTTCAAGGATCCATGCTTGTGAATAGATGGTTGAGTGTTCTCCAAAGAATGACTTAATCAATTAAAAAGAAAAACCCTACTAACATCTAATTAACTTTGACTAACACTAACTATTGTTAATATTACTTTACTTTCAAGTCATTTACTTTATGAAATTTAATTTTCTAGTCATTTATCATTAATTGCCATTTACATTTCATTAAACTTGTTTATGTTTATGTCATTTTTACTTGCTCATTTGAGCCATATCTTGTGATTGTATATATTTGTTTATGTATTGATGCGTGGTTTTTCGCAAGTATACGAACGCGTCAGAGTAATATAAAAGATTGTCGAATCCACAAAGACCAAATGTCAATCTATCGTTATCTATTGTTACGGTGTTCATCTAAGGTAATCGAAACAGGGTTTTTAAGAGTGCGCAATGAAAAATAAAGTATTAAATTAAATTCAATTAATGAAGATAGGTTCGAATGTAATTCACATAATCAATTAACAATCCAAGTACTTGCTAATAGAATTACTTATGGGCAGTGTTTCCTACTTTGAAAAGAACCAATTTAACGGGAATTGTCGCTTTCGCGTATTCAGAACCGAGTTGTACTCCCTAATCAAACCCACTTATTGTCACTTATAAAAAGGCGCACATTGCGTTAGAGTAGTAAACCTATTTTTAAGAAATATAGTGTCTTGACTAAGTTGAAAATTATTTTGACCTGGATTTCTTAACTAAAAAAGGTTCTCACGAACCAGACTCTAAACTCATAAACGCGTCCGAAAATAGTTTTAAAATCACTTTTCTTTTTAAGTTAAAAACTCCTAATGAACTAAACAAAGCGCTTTTGCTGTATTTGAAATAGTTAAAAACAACTAAGTTTAAACAGACGTCAGACGACTTTCGATCTTACCCAACGGAAATTAAGTGCGGGAAAACTTAAGTTGAAAGTCAAAATAGCCCGTAAGTGTTTCTACGAACAATTGTACGGATTATAGGTTCAATTATGATCCTTACATTCTAACCTTTATAGGTTTAGCCAGACATGGTAAAGTAAAAATGGATTCTAATTTTTATCATAAAAACGGATAAATAAAAGACTTTTATAAAAAAAAGGTAATAAGTGCGAGTGCAGGAAAGTAAATAAAAGTAGTGCGAGTGCGGAAAATAAGTTAAAGTAGTGCGGGTGCAGGAAAGTAAATAAAATTAGTGTGGTGCAAGAAATAAAGGAAAGTAGTGAAGTGCGAGAAATAAACAAAGTAAAGTGAGAGTGCGGGAAATTAAACAAAATAAAGGAAGTGCGGGAAAATAAAGTAGACAAAGGTAAAGCAATAAAACCTGCTCCAATCGGAGGGTCGAATAAAGTACGGAATAGAAATGAAAATGGCGGCAGGATTAAACTTCCTTCCAAAGTGCTCCAAACTCGATTACAAACTTGATTACACAATGTGGCAACACTCCGATGTGAAGTGATTACCACTTTTACACAATACTGATATATGCCTAGTTGTAACTAAGTTTGGATGAAGAAACAAATGAAATCAAGGCTCTATTTATAGGAAAAAAAAACATGGAAATTACAAGGATGCCTCTAAGTTTGAAAATGGGCGGGAACCATTTTGTTCATGTGGCACCCACCACAACATCATGGCGCCCGTCACAGGAGGAAATTACAGCGCCCAAGTGGAGATCATGGGGGACGTGGCAGTTGAGGAGATGTTGAAACTGGGACACGTCATGGCTGGACCCATGGCGCCCGCCACAGTGGGAGCCACAAGTGTAAAATGCTGATTTTTTGGCTTTTTAGCTCATTTTCGCTCCTTTTCTCGAACGGGGCTCCGATTAGACTGAAAACTTGAAAACGAAGACAAACATAGTAATAACATAACAAAATAACAATAAAACAACTAAAATGCATGCGAAATCGGAGTCGAAAATACGGTGAATTTCAGTGTCATCAAATTCTCCCACACTTAAATCCTTACTTGTCCTCAAGCAAAACACTTAAAAGCTCAAAGAAGAAAAACCGGTGTCGACAAGTGATTCGGGATAAAAGGGCTTCTAAGTTCAAGTCGGGATGCAGTGATAGGTACTAACTGAGTGAACCAAGGGTATCGTGATGACACTTATCCGCAGACATGGACATAAACTCCATTCCTATATAAACCAACCCATATTATCCCACAATACCTAAGCCTACCTCTTCATCTCTTTTTGGGTCCTTTTCATTCAGGCGCAATCACATTAAGCCCGTTATCCATACATGCTTCATATTAGAGTGACCGGTTAGTGATTCTGATCCTAAACATGGGGTTTCTGGCACATAAATTTGTGTAAACCCTTTTATTTGACCCAAATGCAGTTGTGGGGGATCAGATCGTAATCCACCCTACCGAGTTCAGCGCCAGATACCTCTGAACCAACTAATAGTGGGTGAGTTTTTTTTTTTTGCAACAAATTTTTACAACTTTTTTTTTTGGTTTAAATGACCTTGTGAGGGTCACCTATCCCGGAGTTTCCTTTTTCTTTATTTATTGCACTACATCATTAATTTATGTTCATCAGTCCCCTACGTAGAGCATGCTTAGGTCGGAGCTGACTGCTAGAATAAACTACTGAGGACTATACTGAAATGATAATTAAGGCCATGGTATATGCGGTTTCGGGAGTGATTCCTATATTCATGAAGTTTATGGTGCTAAAACGATGTTGATGTTTCAAAAAGTTCTCCCAAGTCACCACATCCTAACTTAAACCTGTCTTAAAGCCCAAAAACTTTCAAAACAACACCATTTTCTTTTGCAAAAAATTTTTTTGGTAGGGCTAAAGGAATGGGAAGATGAGGATGTACTAAAGATACACTATACTAGTGACTTGTCATACACATGTATTTTCTAAAACACACTAACTAAAAACAAAATAAAACAAAGTAAACAACTAAAAAGTAATAAAAATAAACAATCTAACTAAAAACAGTAAAGGGAAATAGAAAGCGACAAAATCTCCTCCCACACTTAAATTGAACATTGTCCCCAATGTTTCGAAATAAGATAAAGGGAGAGTAACATATCACACTACTGCTGACCACTGGTCCCTTCGCCATCCTGAGGTGTACGATGGGATCTGCTGCAACGACGGTCTCTCTGGTCCATCCTGGCCGATAAGGCAGCCTGAGCAGTCCTCACCTCTCGAAGGTTGCCTAAAATGGAACCTTGAGTGCCCTCTGTCAGCGCAAAATGCTCACGATGGTAGTTCTGCTGACGGGATTGCTCGTTTGTGATCGCAAGCAGGGTCTGTGAAATAGTCGCATAGGATCGATTTGCCCTCCCCTGCGATTCTTGCATGAAGCTCATGTTGTCTGCCAGTTGTTGCTGAATGGTAGAGAGTATGCCATCACGCCTTTGTTCTCTAGCCATGTGGTTGTGCCATATCTCCTCAGTAATATAGAATCCAGGAGCAGAACCTGCAAAAGAAGAAGATGGTACAGTGTGTGGTGGTGAAGGGTGATGGGGGGACACATGAGGTACAGGAGATTGCTCTCTCCGATCAAGCTCTTCATCAGTGTCGTGTCCCTCCTCATCAGGAACATTAGGAGGAAGTGGACCTAAAACAGGTGGAGCATCTAAATCATAGGTCCAGTTCCTTTCATTACGTACATCAGTACGTCTAGTGCACGGTAAGCTAACAGATGGGATAGATACACCATGAATCATAAGCATATAACCTCCCTCTCTTCTCACTCGGCACAATTTTATATCTTTTAGAAATTTAAGGTTGACTATGCGAGGAGCTAAGATAACTAAGGTAGCTATCTCATTGTTCAGGTTAAGAGCCCGAGAAGTAGACGTAATGAGTCCTCCAAAAACAATAGGTCCCGCTTTATTAAGAGTTAAAGCCATATGAGAAATCATAAATGGGACCGAATTAATCCTCCTATTTGTGAGGCTTCCTTATAAAAATAGAAGCTCCCGAGTATTAACCTTGTTTGGATTCTCCCGGCCAAAAATAGTACATGCCAACAGATATCTAAAAACTCTAATGGTCGGGGTATGGATGGTTGAGGAAATAATTCCTTCAAAAGAATTTATTGAAGTATTAGACAATCTCTGTCAGAAGGAAAACACCTCGACCGACCAGTTTGAATCCAAATGGGCCTCACAAATATAACCTTCCCCATGAGGAATTTCTAACATACCTGCTAGTTCGTTGGTACTATACTCATACTCAACAGCAAACATTCGAAATTTAACAGTACCAACTGTACTAGCAGTGTTAGGACTGGCAGTATAAATTAAAGAACTTAAAAACTCGACTGTCAGTCACTTAAAGGTAGGCTCTCTGTCTACAAAAATAGTGTGCAAGCCTAAAAAATCTAACAAATGAAAAACATTGTGGTAGATACCCAAAGTATACAGACAGTTATCGTCCACGTACCTCGTCGGGAGAATTTCCCGATTTTGCAACCTTTCAATAATCCTTCTCTGCCTATCCCCAGGTTTCCCTTCGCGAAGAATATATCCGTTGAACTCCATTGTTTTGCTCTTTGAATGTGTTGAAGAAGATGAAAATGGGTTTATATATATAGGGTGGTAAAGGTGGGATTTTTATGGATATTGATGGATGAAAATTAAAATGGAAGTTGGAAAGGAAAATTGTATGGTGGGAAGATGATAAATGTAGGAGCTTTTATGGGGTTCAAGGGAGTTTTTGGAAGAAGAAAAAATGGGTTTTGGAAGTTTGAAGGGCCAAAACTGGTGAATTATTTGAATCTGCCCCGCATATACCAGACGCCGTGGCCGGCGCCATAGGGTCTATGGCGGGCGCCACAAGAGCAAAATTGAAGCTGGGCCGAAATTTGAAGATTTTGGTATGGGCTTCTCCATGCTTTTTTTGGTCTGGGGGTCCATATAGCATTTTCATTTTTTTCCTAATAGAATAAGGCTTGCACAATTTATGAAAATAAAATTTAAACATTAAACAAATAAATAAATAATACTATTAGACGATAATATGAATATAAAGGAAATAAACACACACCTAATATATATATATATATATATATATATATATATATATATATATATATATATATATATATATATATATATATATATATATATATATATATATATGTAAATATCAAAGTGCTAACATAATTTGAAAATGTACCAAATGCGAAAATATAAAATAAGTCTGGGAAATGCGAAAAATAATATAAGCATAAATAAGAAAATGTAAACGAGACGATGAGCTCAAACAACAGGGGGCTCGTCTGCCTGACTGGATCCACTAAGTACGGCTATCTCCTGACGAAGCTCTGATATCTCTCGGTACAAAAAATCAGCCTTAGTAGCATGTGTAAGATCAGATACCTCAATCTGTAAAGTTAGGTCAACCACCTCCTGCCTAAGCTTGGCAGTCTCTCTGCGACACTCGGCAATCTGCATGCGGATATCTGAGGGCTGCAAAGATAAATTATTAGAGAGCACAGTAATCCTGGGTGAAAGCGGCGTAGAAGTATAATCAGCAACCGGAGGGGATCTAGGCTCCTCAACAGTCTCTCCATGACCTTCCAAAGCATAACTCCAGTTAGCTGGGTCATGAACACTGGTCATCATCGGGTCTAGCAGTGTAAAGTAGTGTATCTTCTCGCTATGAATCAACAATCTGAACTGTCTGGGATTGAAAGAGGCTCTCCTCATCAATCCTTTATCCAAGCAGAACTCAATATCCATAGTAGTATAGCCACAGAAAGTCCTGAGATGGAGCACCTTGCGGAACAGGCCAAAGGCAGTGGCAATCTGCTTGACAATCCCTCCTACATGAATAATTCCCTCGGATGATCTGGCAACACTGCTAAGGCCACACAGCAGAAAATTCCCACATACCACATGGCATGACTGGGATGCACAGAATAACAAAAATATCTCCTCTTCACTCAGCAGAGTCTCAGCATTTGGTCTTCCAAGAAAAGAGTACGCTAGTATCATCTGGAAATACCTCATATCAGGGTTGTGGATAACCTCGGACAACTGAGTGGAAGGATCCTGACTCCCTCCACCAGAGATATCGCTCCAGAATTTCTCCACTTCCCTACTCATAAAGTATCCCATCGGCGTCTCAGGGATAGCGTCGGGGGTTGTTTGAAAACCTAACCAGTCACCGAACTCCTTCTGGCTGAAAGAGTACTCAGTCCCGAATAACCTGAAAACAGCATGTCCATCTGGTCCGGAGTAAGGATCATAAGCAAACGAGCTAAGGAACTCTAAAGTCAGGTTCATGTAGGTGTTGTTCATGTCATCAGCGAATTCATCCCATTGGAGTTGGTGGCACAGGAATCTGATGCTCGGCTCAATGCCTAGGGCATCCATGCAATCCTGGTCCAGATAGCGTGTAGGTGCCATAGGGTGCTGGTAGAGAACTATGTAACGCTCCCTCTGGGCGTCATCTCTGAAAGTCATGTGCATGTCATCAAAGTTCTGCATCCTGCAAAGGTTAGGGAAAAGGATCCTGAAAACACAAACATTGCAAATGATATTTAGTCCTGACGAGAATATGATTAAAAATAAAATAAAGTAAATAAATTCAGAAAAAGTAAAATAAGATAAGAAAACCGTGGGTTGCCTCCCAAGCAACGCTTGTTTAACGTCGTTAGCTTGACGATCGGAACTTATACATCTGTCGTAGGAATTGGTGAATCTATCGGAGTGTGGCTGGAGTAGTCTGTTGATATGTCTCCTCCTTCATAGAGCTTCAGTCTTTGCCCATTTACAATGAATGGACTACAGGTTTCGTTCTTGATTTCTATAGCTCCGGATCTCAGAATCTTAGATACTTTGAAAGGGCCAGTCCATCTTGAGCGCAGCTTCCCAGGGAAAAGTCGTAACCTAGAATTGAACAGGAGAATAGGGTCGCCTAGATTGAAAACTTTTTTCACAATTCTTTTGTCATGCCAAGCTTTGGTTCTCTCTTTGTATATTATGGCATTCTCATAGGCAGATTGCCTGAGTTCTTCCAGTTTGTGGATGTCAAGGATACGTTTTTCACCAGCGGTCAGGTAATCCAAATTCAGAGTTTTAATGGCCCAATAGGCCTTATGCTCTAATTCGAAAGGTAAATGACAAGATTTTCCATAGACTAGTTGGTAGGGAGTTTGTTCCTATAGGGGTTTTGAAAGCGGTTTTGTAGGCCCATAATGCTTCTTGGAGCTTTTGAGACCAGTCTTTTCTAGATATAGAAACAGTTTTTTCTAGAATTTGTTTTATCTCCCTATTGGATACTTCTACTTGGCCACTAGTCTGTGGGTGGTATGGTGTTGCTACTCTATGCCTAACTCCATATTTACTTAAAATTTTATCAAATATTCTCGATATGAAGTACGATCCTCCATCGCTTATGACTAAACAGGGTGTTCCGAATCTGGGGAATATATAGTTTTTAAATAACTTGATCACCACTCTAGTGTCGTTTGTGGGTGCAGCTATAGCTTCAATCTACTAAGATATACTTGTTTCCTAAGGATGGTGGGAAAGGTCCCATGAAATCTATACCCCAAACGTCGGAGAGTTCTACTTCTTGAATGTTTCTTAGAGGTGTTTCGTCACGTCTTAAAATATTTCCCGTGCGTTAGCATCTATCACATTTGACAATGCAAGCATGGACATCGCGCCACATGGTAGGCCAGAACAGGCCAGCTTGAAGAATCTTAGCGTATGTCTTAGAGGTGCTCGCATGTCCACCATAGGGTGCAGAGTGACAATGCTCAATTATACTTTTTACCTCCTCTTCTAGAACACAACGGCGAAAAATGCCGTCTTTACCACTTTTGAAAAGGAGAGGTTCGTCCCAATAAAAGTTTCTTACATTGTTAAAGAACTTCTTCTTCTGGTGGTAGTCAAGATCAGGGGGTATGATATCAGCAGCTAGATAATTAACAAAGTCTGCATACCATGGCATGTTACTTACAACTAAGGATTTTTGGAAGTGCTCACAAGGGCCTAGGCTATCGTCTTTAATGGCTTCTAGTTTAGCTATCAGTCTATCATAGGCAAAATCATCATTTATGGGTACGAAGACTGGTTTCAGGTGTTCTAGCCTAGAAAGGTGACCAGCTACTACATTTTCAATGCCTTTTTCATCTCGGATATCTAAATCAAACTCTTGTAGTAACAGAATCCATCAGAGTAACCTGGGCTTGGCATCTTTTTTACTTAATAGGTAACGAATGACAACATGATCGGTGTAAACTATAATTTTGGCTCCTACTAGATAAGATCTGAATTTGTCTATAGCAAAAACTACAACTAGTAGTTCCTTTTCAGTTGTTGCGTAGTTAAGTTGGGCGGCGTCTAGGGTTCTACTGGAATAATAAATCACATGTAATTCTTTATCTTTCCTTTGTCCTAGAATGGCTCCAACGGCATAATCACTAGCGTCACACATTATCTCAAAAGGTTCTGACCAATCAGGGGGTTGCATAATGGGTGTTGAAATCAACGCTTGCTTTAAAAGATTAAATGCTTCATTACATTTTTCATCGAAAATGAATTCAGCATCTTTCATTAAAAGGCCAGTTAAAGGTTTAGTTATTTTAGAGAAGTCTTTGATAAAACGCTGGTAGAATCCAGCATGTCCAAGGAAACTTCAGACTTCTCTGATAGTTTTGGGTGGTTTTAGATTCTCTATGACTTCTATCTTATCTCTATCTACCTCAATACCTTTTTCGGAAACTATATGTCCTAAAACAATCCCTTCGGTGACCCTGAAATGACACTTTTCCCAGTTTAGCACAAGGTTCACCTCTACGCATATCTCCAGGATTTTCTCAAGGTTAGCAAGAAAATTTTGGAAATCAAATTCGCAAACCGAGAAATCATCCATAAATACTTCCATGATACTATTTAGGTAATCTGCAAAGATTGACATCATGCATCATTGGAAAGTAGTTGGGGCATTACAGAGTCCGAATGGCATTCGTCTGTAGGCAAAAGTTCCATAAGGGCATGTAAAGGTAGTTTTCTCTTGATCTTCGGGGTGGATAGGTATTTGGAAGAATCCAGAGTATCCATCTAGATAGCAAAAGTAAGAGTGTCTGGCTAGGCGCTCCAACATCTGGTCTATAAATGGTAAAGGGAAATGATCCTTCCTGGTTGCTTTATTTAACTTTCTGTAGTCTATGCACATCCGCCATCCTCCTTCTATCCGTTTTGTTATATGTTCGCCTTTATCGTTTTCCACTACTGTGATGCCTCCCTTTTTAGGTACTACATGCACAGGGTTCACCCACTTACTATCCGAGATCAGATAGATTATACCTGCCTCAAGTAACTTAAGAACTTCTCTTTTAACAACATCACTCATTATAGGGTTTATTCTTCTCTGATGTTCTCTGGAGGGCTTTGAATCTTCTTCGAGCAAAATCTGATGCATGCATATGGATGGGCTTGTACCTTTCAGATCAGAGATATTATATCCTAAGGCTGAGGGATATCTTTGTAAAACATCTAAGAGTTGGTCTGTTTCCTCTTGGCTCAAGGTAGCACTGACTATAACTGGACGGTTCATCTCTTCATCAAGAAACTCATATCTCAGGTTCTTAGGCAGTTCCTTAAGTTCTAAGGTTGGTTTCTTAGGGCATGGCATAGGATCTGGGGTAAGGGATAAACATTCGTAAAGGTTATCATTGATGTAGGGCTTCCTAAAGTTATCATCTTCCAGTATGAGAGTTGACGGCAACTTAATTGTGATTTCTTCTTTTTCTATTTCTCTAACTCATTCATCAATGATATCTATGGCATAACATGCGTCTCCCATCACAGGTGCCATAAGAAATTTTGAAAGTATAAATTCTATCTTCTCGTCACCTACCTCAAAGGTCAACTTTCCTCTCTTGACATATATTATGGCTCCTGCAGTTGATAAGAATGGTCTACCTAGAAGGATTGGTATATCATCATCCTCTTTAATGTCCATGACAACAAAATCAGTAGGGATAAATAACTGACCTATCCTAACAGGGACATCTTCTAATATGCCTATCGGATACTTAACAAATCTATCGGCTAATTGAAGTGACATCTTAGTAGGTTATAATTCTCCTAAGTTTAACCTCTCACAAACTGCTAAAGGCATTAAGCTCACACTAGCTCCTAAGTCTAGAAAAGCTTTTTCGATGACATGACTTCCCAAAATACATGGAATGGAGAAATTTTCAGGATCTTTATCTTTTTTTGCTAACTTATTCTCGGAAATAGAATTGCATTCCAAGGGCTTCAGATCGTCGAGTCTACGTTTGTTGGTAAGGATGTCTTTGAGAAACTTTGCATAAGAAGGTATTTGGGTGATGGCTTCCGTGAAAGGGATTTCTACGTGAAGTTTTTCTATAACCTTAATGAATTTCTGATTCTGTTGAGGTTGTCCAGGGAACTGTCCTCCAGGTGTAGTCTGGGGGGCTTGGTTTAAGGCTACCTGAGAGATTTGGGTTTCAAGCATCTTATTGTGAGTAACTATTTGGTCAACCTTGGTTCCTAACTGGGTAATCAGTTCGTTAACGTGAATATTCTGGTTCATGAACTCTTTGTTTTGTTGGGTTTTAGCAGTGATAAAATTTTCCACAATTTTCTCAAGGCTCGGCTTTGGTGGCACAGGTTGCATAGGTTGATTTGGTCTTGGGGCTTGGTAACCTGGTTGTCTCGGAGGTGCAGTATTTTGGATAGGGTTATTGTTCTTATTGGAGAAGTTCGGGTGATTCCTCCATCCAGGGTTGTAGGTATTCGAATATGGGTTCCCTTGGGCGTAGTTCACTTGCTCAGAGTTGGTTTCGTTTAAGAGACTGCATTCTGCAGATTGGTGTCCTTTGGTTCTACATATCTCACAATTTGAAGAAACTGCAGCTGCAGTATTCAGGTTTATACACATATGCTCAACCTTGAGGGCTAACGCGTCCATTTTATCTTGCATCATGTCTATAGAGCTTAACTCATGTACTCCTCCTTGGGCTTCCTTCTTCTCAACTGTCGCTCATTCAACTCCCCATGATTGATGGTTTTGAGCCATATCTTTGATAAAGGCATTAGCTTCAGGGTAAGGTTTGTTCATCAGTGCGCCACCTGCGGCAGCGTCGATGGTCATCTTAGTGTTATAGTGAAGTCCATTATAGAAAGTCTGAATGATTAACCAATTTTCTAAACCATGATATGGGCATGCTCTTAACAACTCTTTATATCTCTCCCAAGCTTCGAACAACGATTCTCCTTGATTCTAGGTAAATCTGGTTATTTGGTTTCGAAGAACGGCGGTCTTACTTAGATGAAAGTATCTAATAAGGAATACTTTTCTAAGGTTTTCCTAAGTTGTTATGGAATTGGGTGGAAGGGAATCTAACAATGATAGGGCTTTATCTCTGAGGGAGAAAGGGAATAATCTTAAACGGATTGCCTCAGGAGAAGCTCCATTGGTTTCAAAAGTGTCTGCTAATTGGAGAAAGATTTTTAAATGTTGGTTTGGGTTCTCAGTAGCAAGACCTGCGAATTGTCTTTGTTGCACTAGTTGCAACAGGGAGGGTTTAAGTTCGAAATTATTAGCTGGGATGGTTGGGTTTACTATACTAGAACTAGGTTCTTCGTTGGATGGTTGGGCGAAATCCTTAAGAGGTCTTTGATTTTGATCTTCGGCCATAGCTCTCATAATTCTATGGAAAAATAAATGTGCGCGAGCGTAACGTTCAGGTTTCGCCAGAGGATCTCCTAAGCTTCCGATGCTACGAGTCCTTCGCATTGACTGGCAGGTAACAACCTAAGTCTAAACGATATAACAACAGGGTACGCAATTTGACGAAATTGGTCCTCGGCAACGGCGCCAAAAACTTGATACGTGATTTTTCACAAGTATACAAATGCGTCAGAGTAATATAAAGATTGTCGAATCTACATAGACCAAATGTCAATCTATCATTATCTATTGTTACAGTGTTTATCTAAGGTAATCGAAACAGGGTTTTTAAGAGTGCACAATGAAAAATAAAGTATTAAATTAAATTCAATTAATGAAGACAGGTTCGAATGTAATTCACATAATCAATTAATAATCCAAGTACTTGCTAATAGAATTACTTATGGGCAGTGTTTCCTACTTTGAAAAGAACCAATTTAACGGGAATTGTCGCTTTCGCGTATTCAGAACCGAGTTGTACTCCCTAATCAAACCCTCTTATTGTCACTTATAAAAAAGTGCGCATTGCGTTAGAGTAGTAAACCTATTTTTAAGAAATATAATGTCTTGACTAAGTTGAAAATTATTTTGACCTGGATTTCTTAACCAAAAGAGGTTCTCACGAACCAGACTCTAAACTTATAAACGCGTCCGAAAATAGTTTTAAAATCACTTTTCTTTTTAAGTTAAAAACTCCTAATGAACTAAACAAAGCGCTTTCATTGTATTTGAAATAGTTAAAAACAACTAAGTTTAAACAGATGTCGGACGACTTTCGATCTTACCCAACGGAAATTAAGTGCGGGAAAACTTAAGTTGAAAGTCAAAATAACCCTTAAGGTTTTACGGACAATTGTACGGATTATCGGTTCAATTATGATCCTTACATTCTAACCTTTATAGGTTTAGCCAGACATGGTAAAGTAAAAATGCATTTTAATTTTTATCATCAAAACGAATAAATAAAAGACTTTCTTTTTAAAAAAGGTAATAAGTGTGAGTGCAGGAAAGTAAATAAAAGTAGTGCGATTGCGGAAAATAAGTTAAAGTAGTGCAAGTGCAGGAAAGTAAATAAAAGTAGTGCGGTGCAAGAAATAAAGGAAAGTAGTTCAGTGCGAGAAATAAACAAAGTAAAGTGCGAGTGCGGGAAAGTAAACAATATAAAGGCAGTGCGGGAAAGTAAACAATATAAAGGCAGTGCGGGAAAATAAAGTAAACAAAGGTAAAGCAATAAAACCTGCTCCAATCGGAGGGTCGAATAAAGTGCGGAACATAAATGAAAATGGCGGCAGGATTAAACTTCCTTCCAAAGTGCTCCAAACTCTATTACTGACTCGATTACACAGTGTGGCAACACTCCGATGTGAAGCGATTACCACTTTTACACAATACTGATATATGCCTAGTTGTAACTAAGTTTGGATGAAGAAACAAATGAAATCAAGGCTCAATTTATAGGCAAGAAAAAAACATAGAAAATACAAGGATGCCCCTAAGTTTGAAAATGGGCGGGAACCATTTTGTTCTTGTGGCGCCCGCCACAACATCATGGCGCCCGCCACAGGAGGAAATTGCAGGGCCCAAGTGGAGATCATGGGGGATGTGGTAGTTAAGGAGAGGGTGAAACTGGGACACGTCATAGTTAGACCCATGACGCCCGCCACAGTGGGAACCACAAGTGTAAAATGCTGATTTTTTGGCTTTTTAGCTTATTTTCACTCCTTTTCTCGATCGAGGCTCCGATTAGACTGAAAACCTGAAAACAAAGAAAAACATAGTAATAACATAACAAAATAACAATAAAACAACTAAAATGCATGCAAAATCGGAGTCGAAAATACGGTGAATTTCAGTGTCATCATGTATGTTGATTTTATTTATGGTCTTAGGACCTTAAAATACTTAATAAATAACAAAAAACCATAAAAATTGTTTGGTGGACTGTTGGTCTTGATATGAACTTTTGGACTTAGAACTAGGCAGCATTCCTGTGCAAAAAGGACTTGGCCAATACCAACATTCAGAGACCAAGTTATTGTGAACTGAGCCTTCATCTGATGCAAGTCTTGGGATTATTTGAGTTCATCTGCTACTTTGTCTTGATGCCAACTGTTATTTTGATCTTGTGTCTAATGTCTTATTCTGGGTTGACCAAGGAGTATTTCATTTGATACATGAGAAGACAAAGAAGACTGCTAATTATGGGATTTACTTGCTTGGATGTGGCTATCTTTATTTGATGCCCTGATCTTCATGATGTCTGATATTTCCAATTGTTCGTTGAGTATTGCTTGATTCAAAAGTCCAAAGGGAAACTGGGTTTTCTATGTGACATTCTTGTCTGTTAGATTGCATCCGATTGGTCAGATCTTTTCAACTCTTCACTTTTAAATTTGTGCTTAGGCTAGCCTCTTCATCTTCTCCCACATCTTAAATTTCAAAATCTCTCCCCTTTTCAAAAACTTTCTTTGCTTGTGATTTCAAACATAGACATGTTTCAAATCATAAACTTTGGCCTTATGCCAATGAATTTTCAAACTTTTTTTCTTAAATCAAATTTGTAAATAAATCTAATCATATTGACTTAAAATTTTAAAAGACAAAAAGAACTAACACTATTCAAACTTTTGGGCCCTTTGTGCCTCTTTTCACTTAACTTTTGATTAAAAGAAATTCACTCATTTTGAAATTGTTACCACGAACTACGAGGTTTTACCCTCATTTTTATGTTGGTACATAGGCATAAGTCCGAAGGTCTTGTCAAACATAAAAATATAATCAATGAATTATTTTCTCATCCCCACACTATATTTTTTTCTCAAACATCTTTTATACCAAAAACACATACACACATAAAAAAGGGCTCCCTAGGAGTACCTAGGACATTTTGGGTGCTAACACCTTCCCTCTGTGTAACCAACCCCCTTACCTGTAATCTCTGGCATTTTATTAGTTTTGATTTGAAAACTTCTTATCTTTAGGTTTTGTTTGTACTTTTACCTTTTCCTTTGGAAACAATAAAAACCCGGTGGTGGCTCTGGTTTTATTAACGTTAAGCGCATCCATAGCTTGATGGTCATGAATTTACCGTTACAGAAATTAAGTGGCGACTCTGCTGGGGAGTATTCCTCAGTGGGTTTAGCCTACTTTTTTATATGTGTATATATTTGTATATTTGATGTTTGTATACTTGTTTGTGTAATATAATATGTCTGTTGTGCTTGGTGATCTCTGAGTGGTGAGATAAGTTCTAACCCGAACTTGAGTGCAATTAAGATATGAGGATGGTATAGTCATGTTCGACTTGTGTGGAGTAGTCATTAACAAGTTGGCTTTAGATCCATCTACTAAGTGGAGACCCTTTTGGAGTTAGTGATGTCACACAAGTTATTTGTGGACATGCATTACTTTCTCTGATTTGGGGTCCGAGAAGCTGAGGACTGTAGAACATTTAACCCAACTTGGCCTATTTAGAACGTAGTGTGGAGACTGTTCAGGTGTAGACTTGATAACAGTTGTTACGCGATACTACACTCAGACAAGTTTCTCTTGAGAATATTATAGGTTGATGAGTCAGTCATCCTAACCTGTAATATCCGATAGATGGGATTAAGACTATGGGATCTTTTTAGAACATGATATATAGGTTTTTATCCATAGTACACTCCTTTGGGATGGTTCTTAAGCCGACTCCATGCTCGTGACTCACAACAAACCCTTTGATTATTGGTTGATCCAATCAAGTCTTGTCAATATCAATGGAACTTGGGTGTTGATAAGGTGAAAACCATAATACACCAAAATGGATGATTGATCTTGATGATGACTTGATCCATCCCTTAACCTTTGTTTGTGTTTTCTTTGTGTGTGATCCCTGGTTTGTGATTGTTGTAATCATGCATACATGCACATCATGACATTCATCAAAGAAAATAAATTTCAAGGAACTAAGGTCTTATTTGCAAATATTTTCAGACCATGGATTATGGACGAAGAAACACTAAGAAGTACAGTTTCAGATGTCCGGATTTGAAAGAGCTAAGGAAGTTGTCATCCTTTGTACTAGATCCCTTGAACTTCAAGAAAGATCATGGGAAGCTTTTATCTGTGTTATTTGCTGATATGGTTGAAGGACTTTTGAGTGTTTTGGTTCAGTTCTATTATCCTTTTTATCGATGCTTCACCTTTCCCGATTATCAGCTTATGCCTATGTTAGAAGAGTATGCCCATATATTGGGAATACTCGTTTCTGACAAAGTACCGTTTATTGGATTAGAGGAGATTCCTATATCTCATATCATAGTGTCGCAACGCGAAAAACAACCGGCGGGGAAAATACAGAGCCGCCACCGACGTTATTCATCCTATGACAGAAAGGAAGTGCAGGACTAACCTAAGAAAGGGAAAGGAACGGTCTTACGACCAGAGATTACAAGGTACGGGAGTCGGTTACGCAAGGAGAAGGATTAGCACCCCCTCACGTCCGCCGTACTCGACGGGATCCATGCTCAAAAGATAGCTCAAAGAAAAGGAAAGGGCTGCTAATAAACTGCTCAAAGAAACTGCATAAATTGGGACAATAAACAGGTGGGGGAGAGAAAGAAGACGGAGGAAATGGACTCGGCAGGATATTGCATCCTGGGCCTACATAGTTTGTCAGAAACAAACATCAGAGTCGACGTAGTTCGGGAAAAGGAGACATGCTCGCTAAGACATCGCATCTTATGCCTACGTTTCTTCTCTATCCATAGGAGAATCAGAGCACTCGTAGCTCGGCTAACGCACGCTGAAACAAGACACCAAAAAGGGACGCTGAGACGTCAAAAGAAACACCCAAAAGGAAACAGAATGCCAATACATGGACTTACACCCGACTCCCAACAATAACAAACGCTAAAGAAAAAGGTTATCAGAACAAACCCCAACAAAGTAACCAAATATCCAGTATCGATATGTATAACCAGTCACCACAAATGGACCCCACAGATGAACCCCAATATGAATAACAATCGTCACAAATGAACCCCGAGATGAACCCCAAGTGAATAACAGAAGTCACAGATGAACCCCGAACGGATAACAGGTAACCAAAGTGAACCCCAACTAGTGAACCCCGAATAATAACAGAGGAAATCCCCCAAGTATGAACATGCAACACCGACACACGCTGAACAGACGGGTACTCGCACCAAAGAGAACAAATGCCAGGAACAAAAACACGAAGCGGTAAACACAGGTTGAGAATAAGGGTGAACACACGCGAAAACAAAGAAAAGGGTGCCCCGAGAGATTGCCCTCAACCTCCTGCCTACGTGTCTCATCTGGTATGAGAATCAGGGCAACGTAGTTCCCCTTACCAGAGGTAAAACACTCTCCTAACCAAAGACCAGGGAAACAACAAACTAATAGGGAGAATAAGACTCGAGCCTAATAGTTGTCATGCAATCAATATCCCTAAGTCGAGGTCTCTAACAAGAACTTAACTCATCCTGGAAGCGAGTCAACTCAAGTCTAAACTCTACATACGCTCAACTTCCTCAGAAGTTAATCGTACGACTCCTACAGAAATGGAGATGAGAAGAGGAAAGCACATCAGCACAAGTAAACAAATATCACACACTATATCCATACAAGAGGCTCAAACAATGGGTGGGCTTTAGTCAAGAGGGGTCATATCCACCTCGACAAACAAGCCAAACTGTAAGGGGTAATCTGTAGCTCTTAACCACTAACATTGAACGTCAGGGTGAAGCTGATCAAAGTCTAAATGAGGATGAGACCTCATGCTCTTAACCCTGGCCAGGGTGAGCTCATGACACAGAAAGTGTGGGGATCCAGAAAGTGGGATCCTTTTCCACTTGACAGACTCTGGACAAAAGATCTGGGGCACATGTTCAGAAGCATCAGCACGTGGTGCGAGCATAAAGAACGACACACTGAATAACGGGGGATTGACTACTAATCCCTTTTATCCGTCAATTGCCTCTTCTTGGAGGTCTTATCAAATATAACACATGCCTCTTCTTGGAGGTCTTTGGGCACAATTTTAAACAAACACAAACAGAGCCTCTGAAGGAGGACTTGCCAGCAAAATGCCTGCCAAAAAGGTGACAAGACTTCGGACTACATGAAGTAAGAAGCTAACTATCTGAGTGGTGTGTCAACCACAATCCAATGCTCAAGCAAGAGCTAAAGCAAGTAAGCAACTAAGGTACCTGTACAAAGACCAAACAGTTAGTACTTCAGTCATAAAACCAGAAGACAAGCAGTGAAACCCTCTAACAGTTACACAATTCAATGCAGAAGTGCCCTAGCACTCAAACGAGCTTATAAGCTCACCACAACAATTAAAACCCTACAAAACAGAAATAGGCCAGCACTCAATGCATTTTGTATCTCACAAGGTGAGAACAAACCCAATCATCAATGATAAGTATCCAAACCTGAAACAAGAGACAAAGTTAGTTTATGTACATCCAATCAACACCACAAAGCATAAACAAACAATGGCATGAGATGAATTGAATCAAGAGCACTCCAAGTCAGAAGTAGAGTCCTTCAAATGACCACCCAATAATCCATACCCCAATGATCAAAAATCAACCATAAACCACTTGAAAACTCAAGTAGAATAAGCTTGCACTCAAAACTTGCTCACCATGGCTTCATACTTCTTCAAACACTTCTTAAAGCCTCCAAATAATGTGAGAACCCCAAATAAACTCCAACCAATGATCACAAGCCCCAAATAGAATCATATGAACCCCTAAACATCAATCACCAAGGCCAAAGATCCACCATACCTCAAATACCATTCAATTACTTCAAACGCTCCAAAATAGGCCTAAATCACTTCAATAAGTCACCACAAGCCTCAAACCATTCCAAAGTTCACCAATCAGTAGGATCATGCTTCTAAAATCATCTCTAATGAGTCACAAATCCAATTTATAATCCCATCAAGTCATCTCATACCAATAAGAACCTCCACTCCCTCAATACCTTATAAGTCTCCTTGAGAATTCACTTGTGTTCCCAACCTCCAAATAAGTACCAAATAGTGTATAACTTGAATGAATGCACCAATCCAATGACTCAAGACTCATAAATCAAGGATTAAACCAATGCAAAAGAGGCAAAGGCTCACACTACAAAGAAGACTCCAAACCAAGTCAAAGAATGGACCAAGAGCAAACCCTAAAATTGGGTCAAAACCTTAGTACAAAGACAAGCTTCAAAACCTAACCAAATGGCCAATCCAGGACCCATCCTTTTACACATCACACATTCAAACATTCCCTCCAATGTCCTCAAAAGGACTAGCATCAAATCAATGATCAAGTGTCTCAACTTGCCTATGTAATGTAATGACCAAAAATATGCACAAAATGAACTTCCAACTTAGGAAATTCATATCAAATCAGAAATGCATGCAATGACTTTAGGATTTTTTGTATAAGTTCCTTATGCCATGAATGTTCAATATGCAAAAGATCAAGTCCAAAATGATGCAAATTCTATGTGAACAAAAATCCACCAATTCAATGTCAAAAATGTGACACAAATTGTCACATTTTTCTCTATGTGTCAAAAATGATGATAACATGTGAGAAAAAATCCAAACCAGTGACCAATAATTCATGTCATGTATGAATATCATGTATGCAAAAGAGTGGATCATAAGGTTCAAAATTGAGGATTTCACAATACATTGAATGCACTAGGTCAATTTGGCACAATATTGATTCAAAAATTCCCGCATAAAGATCCAGACATAATTTTTTTTAAAATTTAACACCATAAAAAAGTAGACACTAATACAAAACTATGAAAAAAAATTGGGACTCAATTGGACAATTTTTGGATTTTTTATGAATTAAACAAAATGACCAAAATAATGAAATATCAAATAGAAAAAAGGAGGGAAATGGATTATTTGAATTAATCAGGAAAATCACAGACCACTGGATCTGGCGCGCATCTGAAATCAATTGTCCATGTTTAAACCAGTGAAACGCACCGTTTCATTAATCCAGTCATCCACCCAGTTGTAGCGGTGTATTCGTCGCTATATGATCTATCGATTAAATCATAAGCTATGAGATACATTGAAATTTTCGAGTCGCCACCGCACTTTTATTTATCCAAAGGACTGGCTAAAAAGCGAACAAAAGCCTAAGAAGTTTTACACGTAGAAAACTAATAAAAAGATCAGAGAGTCTGGGTAAGGGGTAAATTACGCAATGGGAAGGTGTTAGGCACCCACTACGTCCTAGGTACTCCTAGGGAGCCCTTTTCACACTTGTTGTAAAAGATTGTTATTTGTTATGACATAAAGATTGTGCAAACATGATTGGGATGATGAGAAAAGAATATACAATTTTTATTATTATTGGGTTCGAACGGATGAACCCGTTGCCTACGTACCTTCCATCAATGGTAAGGATCAGAACGCCGTAGTTCGGCTAAAAGATTTCCAAAAGTTGGTGGATTCAGTTTTAAACACAAGCACTGAGGCTTTTCATTATCAATGGGAGAACACTCGACCAAAAAAAACAACATCCACCATGCGAGGATAGCTTCGACGTACTAGAGGGGTTAGCCCTGTTTGAAGTACGGAAGTCTTACTGTCGACTCACTAAGGATAGGCAAGATTTACATCAACCACAAAGATAATTGAAACCTATGGCTAATGCATGAAAAGATTGATGGACAAAGCCAAAACAAGTGAATGAGTGAAGTTAATTGATTGTGATTATGAAAGTGAAGTCAAAGTATGATTAAGATTGATTCGGAAGAAGTATTATGAAATGGAGTTTTGAAAAAAGTCAAGGACTTGGGGTCCAGGTTTTTAGTTAGAAAACATGAAGAAGTTTGCACAACGCTTATGTCAAGTTTAAAAGGTATAGTGTGAAAAGTCTAGGACATAATGAATGATGAATGGATGAGGATGGAAAGTAAAACTTCTTAGAAGGTTCACTTCTTGAAATCATATGGGAGATGATTCAAGTGTGTCCTTTGGAATAGCAATGGATAATGATAAACATACAAAGCAAAAGAAAGCCGGATACCGGATGCCAATCACTGGTCTTATACCAATCTCCTAAAACAAAATGGGATATCAGAAGCCACTCAATGGTCTTACACTAATCTCCACAGGAAAAGAAATAAAAGCGGATACCGGATACCAATAGATGGATTTACACCAGTCTCCTAAAACAAAACAGGATATCAGATGCCACTCAATGGACTTACACTAATCTCCACAGGAAAAGAAATGAGATATGAAAGTCAACTGCCAATCTGTTTGGACTTAGGTTAACTCCACAGTATGGTCCTAGGAAATCCAATGCCACATTACAGGGACTTACAATGGATCCTCACATACAAGAACAAAAGCAACAATATGGTCATAGGAATGCAAATGCCAACTTACAGGGATTTACAGTTGCAACCTCACATAAACAAAGAAAAACAAAACATGGAAGTCAGATGCCAATCTGTCTGGGCTTACTCTAACCTCCACAGTATGATCCTAGGAATACAAATGCCAACTTGCAGGGACTTACAGTTGTATCCTCACATACAAACAAACAAAACAATATGTGATCATAGGAGAGCAAATGCCAACTTGCAGGGACTTACAGTTGCTTCCTCACATACAATCAAGTAAATGCATCAGGCAAAGATAAGATGAGTGGCCAAGGTGATGGTCTTATACTCACTTCCATATCATAGGAGCAAATGCCAAAGCAATGGACTTACAATTGTCCTCAATGGGCAAACAATAATGATAGCATCACAAAAAGCAAATGAGATGATCATGCATTAATGGCAATTGATGATGATGATAGATGCATAACATACAGGCAAGCAAGTGCATATGAAGCAATCAAACAATCAATGAATATCAAACAGCACACTCTATAGCCAAACAATGGGGGCTCACACAAGAGGGTTTGACTTTGAAAGTCCACTATAATAGGTGAAGGTCGCTCTTAACCTGGCCATTGAGGGGCTCAGGTGAAGCAGATGAATAGGAAATGAGGGGTGTGCCTCATTGCTTCTATCTCAAATCAGAGAGAGCATCAAAGAAAGTGTGGGAGTTCAGAAAGTAGGAACTCTCTCCACATTATTGACTCGATTAGATCTTGGGTATTTATCTCATTGCTTCAACCATGTAATGGGAGCAAAGAGAGGACACACTGAATAGTGGGGGATAGATTACTTATCCCTACCTTCCACCAATTGCCTTACTTGAAGGACTTTTCCTGCTTGGGACAAATATAAACAAACACAGGCATTGCCTCTTAAGGAGGACTTCAGACAGTTTGCCCGGTCAAATAACAGACCGGGTCTCCAGACTACATGAAGAAGAAGTAATTATACCTCAAAGCAAATGCTAAATAGCAAAGCAAGCAAGTTCAAAGAACTTAGGCAACTAAAGTACCTGGAAAAAAAGTCAAACTTATTAGTAAACAAGTCAACAGTCAAAATCAAAAGGAAATAACCCAATATTCAACCACAGAGGGATCAATTGTGCAAGGCACAAAGACTCAAGCATATGAGTCACCTACAAAACAAAGGTTAGCACTTTAAACAATCACAATAAAACACATTTGAATGATCCTCAAGGCATTGGTGCTTAACCTGAAACAGATGAACTCAACATAAGCTTAGAAGACCACTAGGACTAGCCTAGGGTCAAAGATGAAAGAAAAAGTCAAGGCAGCAAGGAAAAGTCAACCCAAACCAAGACTAAATATTCAAGAAGCATTCTCAATTGGATTCATAATAAAATCATGCATCAATGTCATTTCATATGCAAAAGGATGCAAAGCATGGCAAGAGAAGCATACAAAAGTCAACAGCAAAGACTTCATTCAAAAGTCAACTCAAACAATCTCAAAAATTATGAAATAAATCACACTCAATCCTAACATCTAACATGGCAAGCATGTCAAATTTCATTGCATTTGGATGAGAGGAAGGCAGTCAAATAAAATCATGAAGTCAAACCAAGTTCAAGTAAGCATGGTGAAAGTCAACAAACATGGGTCAACTTCAAAAAATCATATCAATTTGAAAACAGAAGAGAAATGAATGAGATTAACACCAATGCAAAGCTTGAGGTGTCTAGTTATCACATATGAAATTTCATGGTCATACAATAAGATTTGAGAATTTCATAAAGGATTTGGCAAGGCATAGCACAAAAAGTCAACAAATGACCAAGCATGGAAGAAAATTCTCAATTAAATGGAAAACAGCATGATTAATTCCAAGAAAATTCATACACAAACTAGACATGTGATAGATGATTCATGCAAAATTTCAAGTGATTTGGATAAGAGGAAGCATGTGAACAAAAATTGGGAAAATGCATGTCATTCATATAGCACCAAATGTAACACATAACTTCAAAAATTCAAAGCTCACAAACCACAAATGGGAAATGCACAAACTTTATATGGAAATGAAGGTCAATGTGTCTAGTTTCACCACAAAAAATTTCAAGGGCATTGGATATAACATGAGTATTTCACAATTGAAATGGCACAATGTATCATTTATGCACACATGTGAAGAAAATAATTATCATTTAAAATCCAGCCACTGAAAAATTAATTAAAATTCACAATAAAATACTAGACTCATTTGTGATCATGATGGAAAATATTTCATAATTTTTGGATGAAAATTGAAAGAGAAATAAATTATTGAAGATGAGTAAATAATTGAAGCAACATGAACAAGATAGCATGAACAAAGTGGTCAACATGAAGTCAACGGTGGCATTTTTGCAAATATCCCTTCATTAATCAAAACGGGGTGTTTTGGGCAAGCAGAATGAAATGTTTTCATTGGTCCTCAGCCAATGAAACAGTGATTTGGCCAATGGTTCAAAATTCTGAGTTTAACAAAGCCCTAGGGTTTAAGCATGGCGTGGCAACTTATCTTCAAGCAGTCCAGCAAAACAAAATCAACTAACAGCAGCATGCAACATAACAATCATACCATAACCAAGCATGTGCGACCCAACACAACAAACATGCAAGTTCTGGTTTTTTTTTAATCAGCAAGGCATTATGTTCAGCTCATAAGAGCAAGCTTCAAACAACATCACACAATCGACCAAGCAAACAAATAACAGCATATCATTCAGCAACATACAACCACACAAACTTCATGCGAATTCTGGGCAACAACAGCAACATGGTTTTAGCAGCCAATCACACATTCATTATCACCATCATTCGACCAAACCAAACAAACAACAGCAATGTTCATTATCCTCATAGATTTTCTGGACAATGTTCATGGTTTAATAGCAGGGCATGTTCATTATCCAACTTCAAAACAAACATTCAAATGCCAAAAGACAAACAGCATGGAAAATCACTGGACAGTTTAAGGTTTAACAGCATGGCAGCTCATGTATTCATCATCAATTTGCAGCATGGTTAATAGCATAACAGCACTCATTTTCAAACAACATCATCCATTGACATGAGCAAAAACATCTAGCATCAAACAATCGAGCATGGCCATAAACATTAACAGCAAAACAACATGATCATGGGAGTTTATCTGGATATAACATCAGGTTTGAACAGCAGCATTGGCATTCAGCATTCAAACTCATGTAACTTCATGCAATTGATCAAAATGAAGTCCAACAAACAAACTCAAAACAGCAGGGCAATGCATCAAGTTCATCATTAATTTACAGCATGGCGGATAGCACAGCAATAACAATATGTTCATGCAAATACAAGCAACAACAGCCAATGAACTTCACAATTTTTCTGGATTCTCATGCATACCTTAGGGTTTCTACTAGCAGCCAACATACATCTTCATGTTTAACATTAACATCAAACAGGTTTCGAGCACAAACACAATGGCATGGTATAATGAATATCAAGCAAACATTAACCAATCAACCAAACAAACATGGAAATCCTGGACAGGGTAAGTTCATGTAACAGCAGGGCAATGGTTCAAACTCATGATTCAACAACACTCAACATTCCAATCATCATGGCAATGAGACAATAATGATCATTCAACAACAAACAAACAAATAAACCAAACACAATCCATGCAAATGTGCTGGAAAGACAAATAGGGTTCATTATAACAGAAGCAGATGTTCATCACCTTCATGAGTTCAAAATTTCCACATGCCCAGAAATCAACCATATGCATATCAATAGCTTCATCCAACTAAGCACAAGCATTATATGGCAAGGGTTTTCATGAAATCACAACCATGTGAGCAAATCGAAGGAAAATAACTTCAAGCATGAAAAATGAAAACCATGTTTCTCTCAGCATAACCAACCATTTCAAGCAAATGAACACTCATTAGAATCAGCATCATGTAATCTATCTAAAGCATATCATGGCATAAAGAAAGAAGAGATCGAGATTTTTACTTGGTTATGAAGGAATGGATGAAACAGTGGTATTTTGAGGTTGCTATATTCGAACAGATGGCCTTTGTGCTTTGCAATGTTGAATACTTGAAGAAGGTAGGTTCAAGGATGCTTAGAAAACCTCGCAGCTCCAACTGCCATGGTTGTGTGCTTTGAAGAACAGGACATGAAGGGAAGGTTCCAGCTAGTGTTTGATGGTGGAAATGTGCTCAGAAATAGGTCTAGATGAAGAATCAATCAAGGTTTGCTCAAGGGTCTTTGTTGTTTTGAGCAGAAAATCCCAGTATGCAAATTTGCAAGAAGGAGAGGGAGTGTATTTTCTGTCGTGTGGCTGCAGTCTAGGGTTACCAAATGGGCAGAAAATGACTTATATATCACCTGTTTAGAGTTGGATTAGGGAGTGCTAACTTGGTTTAGTTTAATGAGAACCATTTGCATTTTGCTAATCATGTGCACAAGTGAAATGGAGGTGTGTAATGCTGTACGAGTGGGCTTGAAAAAACCAGCTGTAAATGACCTTTTCTTTCTGCTGTTTGTTGTTTGTACTAGAATGCTGTCCTTTGTTCTACTTATTGAAGCCATTTTGCAAAATTGCCAAGTTTGCATTTTTATCCAAAATTGTGGTATGGTGATGAAATGTGCATGAATTAGGACTTGAGGCAAGTTTCAAATGTGATTTTAAACCTTTCCCAATTGGCCAAATCAAGAAAAAGTCAAAGAAACAAAAAGTCAAAGTTGGGTCAAACTTTGAATTTAAATGCAAAAGGTCCAAAAATGCCATTTTGAATGGTAAGGTTTTAGGTCATGAAATTTATATTTTTGGAAAGAGGATGAAAAATGTGGTTTGTAGGAAAAAAACCCCACCAAATTTGGCCTTATGGTTTGAAAGATATGGCTTGTTGAAGTTCAAAAATTGGTGAAAATGATTTGATCATATCTTGACAACCACACATGGGATTTTGATGTTCTTGGACTTTTTGAAAATGGGAGAACAAGATCTTCAACTTTCATGTTGGGCAAAAATTCATTTGAAGCTTGTATCATGATGTAAGTTTAAGATCAAGAAGTTTCCATTTTTGGCAGTTGAAATTACAGGTCCACTTTCTATTTATGGAAAATTTTCTGATTGACTTGATTTTCTTCCATGATGAGGTTTGGCATGATAGATGAGGCTTATACAAGCATGAATGAACTTCTTCAAATCAATTTTATCCATCAAATCTCTGATTAAATCCTCAGTTGACCAAGTTTGACTTTTCTAGGGTTTTGGATGACTGAAGCACTTCTGATGAATTCCAAACCCTAATTCCTTGAGAACTTGACTCCAAATGATGTCCCAAGATATATGAGCTCTTGATTATTGATCATGGTGCCCAAATTCTGCAAGAATGGCCACCATCCATTGCTTTGACTGACTGTTGACTGACTTTGACCTAATTGCTTCATCTGCAATCAACAAGGTTAGACTGACAATATTTTTGTACTTTTTGGTTAATAAACATATGAAAAGCAAAGATATACAAATGCAAAGTATGCTTGGTGATCAAGAAACAAACCCACAAGGCAATCTATCCACTAAGAGGAAAGCAAAGGTATGCATTGATCCTTGAGGTTATGATGTGAATGATATGGGCCATGAGGGATCTTAGGGCCCAAAATTGGGGTCTTACAGATGCCCCTATTTAAGGTCATTCTAGCCGGAGAAGTGAAGTTTAGAAATCTTCATCTCGACGCGGTAGAATGGGCTTAAATAACAGTAATGAGACAAATTTTGGTCCCTAAGAGACCTCATGATGCAAATGTATGTATGCAAAAGACACAAATTCTGTGGGGAATAAGATTCACACAGAAGAAAAGACGATCCATCGGAGTAGTACACTCACCAGGAACAGAGACTCTAACAAGACTCTATGGGGATAAACAAAAGAAAAAGAAATGAGAGATGTGTGAACAAGACACGACTCTAAACTGGGGAATATAAGACTGACATAACGTGATCAAAACACGACTCTGATTAGGGAATACGGAAAAGAGACTGGAGAACTCACTGGGGAGTGAAGGACTCATACTGGGGACAGATTTCCAAAGGAAAATAAATCCATTGGAGAGACACAAGCTGACTCCTGAGGAGAAGCAAAAGAAAAACTCCACTGGGGAAGTAATAAGCAAAATGATATGCTACCGGACAAGGGTAACAAACTCAGGAAGGAACACCAAGGATACCGGGTTGTAGGTATGTAACAGGTGACCGACCAAAGGCGTGAATTGGTGTGTGTTCCAAAACACTCATCATCCTGAAGTGAGCGAAAGCAAACTTGTTTATAGGATGGATATTTGATTCTGTAAAGAATGCAAATCTTACTCTGAGGGGGAAGCAACAAAGGATTGACCCAAGAGTGAACGAGACATATTATTCATTACCGGCAGACCGTGAATAATATACTCGAAAGGAAAATTATCCTGAACCGGTTACTGGGTTGTTTATAGGATAAAATCCGAAATCGTGAATTGGTGTGTGTTCCAAGACACTCATCACCCTGAAGAAAGCTAGAAAAGCAGACTTGTTTAAAGGATGGACAAAAAACGTGAATTGGTGTGTGTTCCAAAACACTCATCATCCGAAAGAAAGCTAGAACAACAGACTTGTTTAAAGGATGGCTGAAAAAACGTGAATTGGTGTGTGTTCCAAAACACTCATCATCCAAAAGAAAGCTAGAACAGCAGACTTGTTTAAAGGATGGTCAAAAAACGTGAATTGGTGTGTGTTCCAAGACACTCATCATCCGAAAGAAAGCTAGAACAGCAGACTTGTTTAAAGGATGGACATTCGATTCTACAAAGAATGTGAATCTTGCTCAGCTGGGGAAAATCAACAAAGGATTCCAACTAAAGAGCGCATGAGACATATTATTCATTACCGGCAAACCGTGAATAATATACTCGCATGGAAGATTATCCTGAACCGGTTACTGGGTTGTTTAAGGATAAAAATCCGAAAAGAAAGGCATCGAGATACCAGAATAGGTATATAATGATGGCCAATCAAAAGGAGCAACAGACATTACCGACAAAAGGGTAAATGAAAGGCGATCTGCTGAGGATAAATTGCAAGCATCCGGCAATTATCCACAGGGACTAGCTGGGGATGCACTGGTAAACAACCAATGATCCGGGGAACAAATCACTAGCATACGGTGAAAAGACCCACTGGGGATAAAATTGCTAGCATACGGCAATTATCCACAAAAGACTTGCTAGGGATATAAGTGCTGATCTGAGCAACTTATACAAGCAAAAGGAAAATCATCATCAAATATTGAATGAAGATAACCACAAAATTAGGGTTTACATCTACCGAATACGGGGTAGAAGACCAACAACTCCACGTGGGGATAGAACAAATCACAAATCCGCACGGGAAACCAAAATAGGGTTTATAACAAACCACAAACTGCTGAAGAGCAGGAAAATAGGATTTACAACTACCGGGTAGTAGGTAGAAAACCAAAAACTCTGGCTGGAGAATAAAAGGTGTATAACCACAAATTCTGTTAAGAAAGCCAGGAAAAGGTAGGACTTACAACTACCGGTTATGAGGGTAGAGGCCCAAAAACATTCCGCTGGGGAACAACCCACTGGGAAGCACAAGATATTTGACAAATAGCCAATTCGAGAATAATCCGAAAAGACAGACTGAATAAAGACACGTCCTAATGAGGATGTAACTCAAATAGGAAACTCCATCCCAATATATGTGTTGGGAGGAAACGGAAGAAACCGTCATCCACGAGGATATATCTCAGTGGGGAACTGCATAAGGAAAGACAAACATTTTCTGCTTATGGGCTGACTCTATATGGAGAGATTTATAACACCCGACATCTGCTTGGGGAGATCTGTAAAGAGATCTATATCACCATAGCAGGAGACACGACAAACAAAAGATACATGGCAAGAAATGCAACATGAATATCTGAATGTTTTATGAATATGCATGAATATGCGTGATTTATGTTTGATGAATGCTGACAAAACAGACAATTCTAACACAAACAGGTTCAGGAAACAAACAACCGGTATTATACTTCCAGGGGAAAAAACCAACTGGAGAGCCAATCTGCGGAGATCTACATGCTGAGAAGCAAAGATCTGCGAGTACTGCTGAAGAAACAGAGAATCATAGATATCGGGAAACAACCCAATCAGGGTACAGAAAGTCACAACGGGCAGAAGCAGCCACCAAGACGAATCTGTAAGGGAACAAGAGAAGTCCCAAAGTATATCTGCAGGGGATCCCAGTGTTAACTGAGAAACAAAAGGAGTGCGTAAGCACGAACTGCTGTAGAAGCAACTCCATATAACTCCGCTGGGGAACAATCCACTGAGGGAGAATGATATCATCCAGATAGAATCTAACTGCATAAGCAACTCTACTGGGGAAAACTGTCGGCTACTCTCTTGGGGACAAACCACTGAGGGAGGACAGATACAACAAATAGATTCTGCAACAAAACACTCCACTTGGGAGAATAAACATAGCAAACTGATCACAACAAGTAGATTCTGCAATAGGAGCCACTCTACTGGGGATCACAAACAGTCAGGACATAAATCCGTTCACTGGAGGCTAGCGCCATCATCCGACCATATCGGGATTGAAAGAGTATTCAACGAGCGAAACTGCCACAACAAACAAATCTGCAGACTAAGCTGAGGAAAAGATGGTTGTAGATATACTGGGATATCAACCCAAACAAACACTGAGTAGGAAAATAAATCCTGCTCTGCTGAAGAGAACAACTCTGATGGAGAGATAGCAAAACTTCCACAGACGACTTCACCGGGGAAAGGGTAAAGTACCGGGTATCAAACCACTGACTTACCGAGTCTTCAAAAAGAAAGCGATCATGCTGAGGAAACAGACAGTTCCTGCTGGCACACTGCATGGGGAAAAGCGGTAACAACTCTGTTCGCAACCCTGGTGGGGATATTAATGACAGCTCTACTCGCGACTCCGAGGGGAGTATCAATCAATCAGTTATACTCATGACTGCTTAGGAGACAAATAAAGTCTGGGGCATACGACCCACTGAAGAAAGTGACGAGGCACTAGGATGACAAACCATCAACCGCCGAAACTTCTATAAGGAAACACCCATGCTGGGGGAAAACTGCTGCTGGAGAAAACAAAGTCTTCAACAGTAAACCACTTGCGACTGTACTGAGGAACAGCCCCAACAACAACTCTGTTTGAGGAACAGCCTCAACAAAGATCTGAAGAAAGAAGATACCACCAAACCAGGAATATGAACAAATGTCTTACCTGTTGGGAATCATGCCACCCTCGGGAGAGCACTGAGATATTCTTGAGTATCCTTTCAATCTTGTGAATGTTCACTTTGTTTTAAAACAAAAATTTTGAAAAATTTGATTGTTTAAAGCAATGACATTTTATCAATTTAAAACATGCAAAACATTTGTTGAATTGAAACAAATACGAGTGCAAATAAATTGGATAAAAAGCTCAAATTGATTTGATAGAATGGTAGTCTGCAAATGGCAAGACTCCATAGATCTGTACAAATTTGAAATCAGTGATATATATTGGAAGAGGGCTACATTGAACATAATGATCCTTTCTCTACCAATTTGAATCTCGATGTATCCGAAGCTTCGGTTGACGACGAATCGAGAATCTTCTGACGAAATGACGACTGATGAACAGGAAGTCTTGTCAGGATGCAGTTACTTGCCATATCCCTAATTTTTGCCTAGATTGCCCCAGAGTGAGGTAATCAATCTAGCGGGATGCAAATATTCTCTTTTTTTTCAGTCTCTAATTTTTGCCTGGATTACCCTTGCGGGTTCTCCACCGAGACGCTCATTTTTGCCTAAGCCGCCCTTTCGGGTTTTCAACTTAGCGAGCTATTCTGTTTTTTTTTCATTTGTTTTTTTTCATTTGCATATACTTTTTTTTTTCTAGGCAAAGTATCTCTTGACTGCATCTGAATTCACAGGACGAGTGAAATCCTCCCCATCCATTGTTGTAAGCATCAAAGCTCCGCCTGAAAAGGCTCTCTTAACAACATATGGACCCTCGTAGTTTGGAGTCCACTTGCCCCTGGAATCGGGTGCGAAAGACAAAACTTTCTTGAGCACGAGGTCACCTTCTCGGAACACACGAGGCTTGACCTTCTTGTCGAATGCTTTCTTCATTCTCTGTTGATACAACTGACCATGGCACATGGCAGTTAATCGTTTCTCTTCAATTAAATTCAACTGGTCATAACGACTCTGAATCCATTCAGCATCAGTCAACTAGGGACTTGAGGGTATACTTTTTCTTTTTCCCTTGGAAAAATCTTGAAAAAATTTTTGCTGATTTTTTGATTTTTTATTCTTTTTCACCCTCTTTCTCCCCTTTTTTTTTTTTTTTTTTTTGCCCCAGTTTGACTGTTCGGCTGATTCTTGTGATGCAGCTGAATGAACTTCTCTGGTGCTCAAGAAGGCGGGTAATCTCGTCAGGAATCTCTTCAACGTCATCTTCTTCTGCCTCAAATACAGGGAATTCAAAATTGGGAGATGGCGTTGGATCATTATGTTCAATGGGTTTTAGGATCAACCTGCATAATGATTTTGGTTAAGAAAAACTCAGCATTTAAACAAGCAAATCATTATGCAGATGAAAAGATGTTGCTTTTATAGCTTTTATTTTTGTTTTTATGGTTTTTTGTGATCACTGATTTCATAAAGAAAAGCAAAAAGTGAAAACAAAGGAAAAACAAATGTTTTGACAATGCAAAAATTGAATGAAAATATCATTGTATATATGCTTTGCCAATAATGTCATCACTTCTCCTTTTGGCGTGGGAGAAGGGTTTTAAACAAAAGTGAACAATTTACTCTGATCTATGGATAACCGTAGGAACATCCACAGCGACCCAATTGTGGCAGACACCACCAGGAATAACAAAATTGTCCAGATCTTCTGCATCTTCTTCTTCAATGACAGCAGCAGCTTCCTCCTCTGCAGGTTGATCAGCATGGATGAATCCTCCACTTGTGAACAGACCTTGCTCGTTGCATGCCCCAGAACCAAAGCCAATGCCTGCCCGGGATCGATTATCTTCAAGCTCAAGCACTTTCCCTAATCCAGCAACTGCACCACATTCAATGGCCAGCTTTGCATCACGGTAGGAAGTGAATGAAGGAGACTTCTTCTCGATTGGTTTATCAATAGATAAAGCTTGAAACTGAGTTCCAACTTCATCCTCTACATCAATGTACGAGAAAGAAGACAGATTACTGACCAGGAGAGCCTTTTCTCCCCCTACTACAACCAATTTCTTGTTTTTGACAAACTTCAGCTTTTGGTGTAGGGTGGATGTCACGGCGCCAGCCTCGTGAATCCATGGTCTGCCTAAGAGACAGCTGTAAGATGGGTGGATATCCATTACTTGAAAAGTGATCTGGAAATCACTTGGTCCAATTTTGATTGGGAGATCCACTTCCCCAATCACGGTCTTGCGCGACCCATCGAAAGCTTTTACAACAACCCCACTCTGCCTCATAGGAGGACCTTGATATGACAATCGTGAGAGTGTGGATTTTGGCAATACATTAAGGGACGATCCAGTGTCCACCAGTACATTGGACATTGCATCAGATTTGCAATTCATTGATATGTGTAAAGCCATGTTGTGGTCTCTTCCCTCCTCAGGGAGATCAGCGTCACAAAAGCTCAGAGTGTTGCAGGCGGTGATGTTTGCAACAATGCTATCAAATTGTTCCAAGGTGACGTCGTGATCGACATATGCCAGGTCCAAGACTTTCTGCAGAGACTCCCTATGAGGCTCTGAATTCAGCAATAGATGAAGAATAGAAATCTTGGCGGGCGTGTGTAGAAGCTGGTCTACAATATTGTACTCACTCTTTCTGATGAGCCTCAGCATCTCATCAGATTCTTCATCAACAATGCCGCTTGGGCCAACAGAAGAAACAGGAGTCTTTTGTACAGACGAGGAGGGTTTGGCAACATCAAGTGCCGGATTCTGAACATTCACAGCGGTCCCAACCGGGCGCTCAACAGTATCAGAAACAGTAGCCTTAGCAGGCGCAGAAAATACACGACCGCTCCGGGTCAATCCACTAACATCAGCAATAGTGGTCACAGAAGTAGACGGCAGAGGTACTTCAACCCCATCCTGGACAGCAACAGGATTGTACCGGAAAGGTACGGCTTTATCAGATGAATACGGCACAGGGCCGGCTGGCTTGATGATCAAAGCAGGGGAAACCTTCGGCTTGTTGCTATTGTAGCGAATAACAACGGGCTCAGGCAACTTGAACACCGGTGATATGACATTCACCTCAGGTTCAACTGTATCAACATTGCGATTCTGGAGAATCTCAATGGTACCTTCATTCAACATCATCTGAAGCTCTCTGCGGACTTGATCACAACCCAAGCGATTAACAGAGCAGACACGGCACTGGTCATGGTTATGCTTCAAATGGCTGTACTAACACAGCATTTTATGTAATCCAACCAATGACTGCCGGATATGACTGATGTACTTCACCTTGTATTTCCTAAGGTCCTCCTGAATCATGTTCACAGACTTCCCATGCGAAGGCAATGGGTTCTTGGTGACATTCGGGTTTGAGTCTTCAAAACTCAGAATTCCGCTTCTCATAAGGTCTTGAACCTTAGTCTTCAGCTGGAGGCAATTCTCAATGTCATGGCCCGGAGCGCCAGAGTGGTAGACACAATGTTGGTCAGGCTTATACCACCACTGAGGGTTGGCCGGTATAGCCGGAGGATCTCTCGGAGAAACCAACTTCCGCTCTATCAGGGAGGGATATAACTCCGTATACGACATCGGAATTGGATCGAAACTGATCTTCTTCCTTTCATAACCTGTGTTTGCTTGATTACTCGTATTTCCACGAGGCTGGTAAGCCTGTTGCTGCGGACGAGCTTGTTGTTGATACTGTGGTTGTGGATATTGTTGCTGATGCTGATACTGTTGAGGTTGATATTGCTGACGTTGAGGAGTGTTATCCTTGAAAACAGGTGCTACGTGAGCCACCTGGTGCTGATGACCAGAATGTCGTGCAGGCTTCCTCTGAACAGAGGGTCTTCTTTGCTTTGGCTGAGACTGCACAGCATGCGTTTCACCTTCTTTCCTTTTAAACGCTCCATATCGCTTAGAGGAAGAACCATCATCTTTAGCTAATCGTCCTTCGCGGACGCCTTCTTCAAGACGCATCCCCATGTTCACCATCTCGGTGAAATCAGAGGGAGCGCTGGCCACCATTCTCTCATAGTAAAATGACCCAAGAGTCTTCAGAAAGATCTTGGTCATCTCCTTCTCTTCTAATGGTGGAGTGATTTGAGCTGCCAGCTCACGCCATCTCTGGGCGTACTCCTTGAACGATTCTTTGTCCTTTTGTGACATAGACCTGAGTTGATCTCTGTCAGGCGCCATGTCAACATTGTATTTATATTGCTTGACGAAAGCTTCGCCAAGGTCGTTGAAAGAGCGGATGTTGGCACTGTCTAGACTCATATACCAACGGAGAGCAGCACCAGACAAACTGTCTTGGAAGTAGTGGATCAAGAGTTGATCGTTGTCGGTCTGCGTGGACATCTTTCTGGCATACATGACCAAGTGTGCCAAAGGACAAGTGTTCCCTTTATATTTTTCAAAGTCTGGGACCTTGAATTTAACTGGTATTTTAACACCGGGAACTAGACAAAGTTCGGCTGCTGACTTGCCGAAGAGATCTTTGCCTCTAAGAGTTCTCAATTCCTTTCTCAGCTCGAGGAATTGGTCGTTCATAGCATCCATTTTCTCATGAACATCTGAGCCCTCAGACGCTTCAGAGTGATAAATGGTGTCGTCTACCCTAGGCATGGTATGCACGACAGGAGGAACAGGTATAGGGACCGGGCTAGATGTCGGCATTTGAGCAAAGGTAGGAGCTGGCAGATCGGGCATGAAGCCATGAGGCATCCCCCAAGGAAAACCGGGAGGCATAGCATTTGGCTGATGGGCACTGACAGGCACCGATGAAGTAGCTATTTCAGAGATAACCGTCCGCTGAACCGGAGTTGCTGGTTGAGGAGCAGGCTGATTCTGGGCAGCAAGAAGTTGCTCCATCAGAGCGCCAAGTCTGGCGACTTCATCTCTCAGACTCTGGTTCTCTTGTTCCAATTGCTCCATAATCCTTGCAGAGTTGACCCTCGTATAATACCGGTGAGTCAGCTTGTCTTCAAAATAAATGAAGAGCAGAGGTTAGAACCGGAAGACCAGAAAAAATGGGTACCTGTTTATGCAGGAATGATGCATGAAATGCTTTGTGCAAATGCTTTGATTTTCAAGGAACCCTTAGGGTATTGTTTGCAATATTTTGAATATTTAAACAATTTATTTGCTCATGGAAAATATTTTCATTCAAAATATTAAGACAAAGAAGTACAGCATTCTTTTAAATATTACAAAGAGAAAAGGTAAATAACATCCTATGGATCCCTATTAGCTCGGGACGCTGGAAGACGAGAAGTGCACAACTTCTTGATCTCTCTCTCATAGGCAGCCTTCATATCAGCTTTCTCCTTTGCAAGTTGATCATACTTTCTCTTCCAGAATTTGGAGGACTGAGGAAGCAGAGAAGTCCAAGCGTCGTTCGGATCGTCGATCACTCGGTGCTCGAGAAATTCAATCATAGCATCTTTCTCCTTGAGCTGCTGCAGCAATTCCTCTCTCTCGCGGATCCAGGCACGCGAAAGGTCTTCTTCTCTCAACTCCTCTACACGTTGGGCAGGGAGGGTTGAAGGCCCAGCCACATCCAACAGTGTAGGTCTCGGATGATCATATGGCATCAAGTAGGTAGCAGCCCTCTGTCTGACCCAAGAGGTGTATGGCTCCAAAGCAATGCAATTCTTTGGACCCAATTCATTCCTACCCTTTATGCGAATATTGCGCCAAGCGCGGACAAATCTGGCTTTCAGGCCTTGGGGATCTTTACCCTCCTGAAAGAATACACCTTCTAACAGAATGTTATGGGGTTTATCCTTTAGAGGGAACCCAAGCTGACGACGTGCAAGCGTAGGGTTGTAGGTAATCCCACCACATGTACCAAGAAGAGGCACATTAGGGAATTCCCCACAAGAATTGATGATCTGAACGGTATCATACACGCGATCATACCAGGTGATATCATCATTGGTGAGAGACATAAGTCTCTGGGACCACCGTAGACATCCCTTGTTCTCCTTGAAAGCAACTGTCTGCGGCAAGTGCGAAATAAACCACTTGTACAGCAGGGGTAGACAGCAGACAATGACTCCTCCATTCTTCATATTCCTCAGATGCATGGAGACATACGCATCACCCAACAAGGTCGGAACTGGATTAAGAACTGAAAAGATCCTAATGGCGTTCATGTCGACGAACTTGTCGAAGTTGGGAAACAGCACCAATGCATAGATGAGCAGCACAAATAGAGCCTCAAAGGCATCCTCACTCATGGCCTTCCCATAAAAGGTAGCTTGGGCAATGAGGAACTCGGAAGGAAAACCCTGAATTCCTCCTTTGGTAGTAAGATTAGCTCTAATCAGATCTTCATCTATATGCAACAAGCTGGAAATCTCTCGAGCAGATGGAATACTCTCTAGGCCACTGAACGGCACTTGGTCCAGAATAGGAATCCCAATAAGGTGAGAGTATTCTTCCAAAGTCGGCAACAACTGGAAATCTGGAAATAAGAAGCAATGATAGAGCGGATCATAGAACTGAGCAAGAGTGCTCATCAATCCCTCATCCACTTGAGTAGTCAACAGCGGCAGAAGCTTCCCATATCGAGCTTTGAAACCCAAGGGATCTAATACATATGATGTCAGATTCCTTAACTCTTTTACATCGGGCTGCTTAAAGCTGTACTTCTTTGTATGCCTTTTCGGTCTTTCCATGTCTGAAAATTTTGCAAATAATCCTTTAAGTTCCTTGAAAATTTTCTCTTTTTTGATGACATGAATGCGGATGAATGCGTGAATGCATGAATGCAACAAACACACTCAAGGATCAAGCAAAGCACACCAAACAAAGGTCGTGGGAAAGCTCTATGTATCCCTAATATCAATCATCCATTTTGGTGGATTTAGGTTCTCACCTTATCGACACCCAAGTTCCATTGATATTAACGGTACATGAACCGGTTCAAACATTCCTAATATCAACCAGCCGCTTTGATGGATTTAGGTTTTACACCTGATCCGGGATCCATTGATATTAACAATGTTTGAACGACTCAACCACGAATCACGGGTTTGTTGAGAGTCACGAGCATGGAGTCTCGGTTAAGAACCACCCAAAGGGGAGTGTACTAGGGTTTAAACCTGCCAGACATGTTCTATCAGAGGTTCCCATAATCATCGTTCCATCTTTCGAATATTATCGGAGGAACGAATACTCGTATTCCAAGAATATTCTCAAGAGAAACTCTTATGAGTGTAGTATCGCGTAACAATCGTATCAGAACTGACATCTGAACGACCTCCGCACTACGGTCCTAAAAATAGGCCAAGATGGGTTTGGTAAACTAAGGTCCTTGGCTTCTGCGGAACATGATTGAAAGAATAATGCCTAACCACAAATAACTTGTGTGACATTATTAGTTCAACATGACCTCCACCAAGTGAATGGGCTCGCAAGTCAACTGGCTAAGGACTACTCCACACCAGTCAACAAGACTATGCCATTCTCCTATCCTAGAGAGCACTCGAGTTCGGGTATAGAACTCATCTCACGGATCACCAAAGCAAACAGCAATTGTATATCAAGCAATTCACACATTACAATCAATACAGTTATCCCAAATTGTACAAAAATATGTCATACAACAAATAATAATATATCACACAACAATGGTGAAAAGTAGGCAATACCACCAAGGATCGATTTCTCCCCAGCAGAGTCGCCACTTTTCTGTAGCGGTGTATTCGTCGCTATATGATCTATCGATTAAATCATAAGCTATGAGATACATTGAAATTTTCGAGTCGCCACCGCACTTTTATTTATCCAAAGGACTGGCTAAAAAGCGAACAAAAGCCTAAGAAGTTTTACACGTAGAAAACTAATAAAAAGATCAGAGAGTCTGGGTAAGGGGTAAATTACGCAATGGGAAGGTGTTAGGCACCCACTACGTCCTAGGTACTCCTAGGGAGCCATTTTCACACTTGTTGTAAAAGATTGTTATTTGTTATGACATAAAGATTGTGCAAACATGATTGGGATGATGAGAAAAGAATATACAATTTTTATTATTATTGGGTTCGAACGGATGAACCCGTTGCCTACGTACCTTCCATCAATGGTAAGGATCAGAACGCCGTAGTTCGGCTAAAAGATTTCCAAAAGTTGGTGGATTCAGTTTTAAACACAAGCACTGAGGCTTTTCATTATCAATGGGAGAACACTCGACCAAAAAAAACAACATCCACCATGCGAGGATAGCTTCGACGTACTAGAGGGGTTAGCCCTGTTTGAAGTACGGAAGTCTTACTGTCGACTCACTAAGGATAGGCAAGATTTACATCAACCACAAAGATAATTGAAACCTATGGCTAATGCATGAAAAGATTGATGGACAAAGCCAAAACAAGTGAATGAGTGAAGTTAATTGATTGTGATTATGAAAGTGAAGTCAAAGTATGATTAAGATTGATTCGGAAGAAGTATTATGAAATGGAGTTTTGAAAAAAGTCAAGGACTTGGGGTCCAGGTTTTTAGTTAGAAAACATGAAGAAGTTTGCACAACGCTTATGTCAAGTTTAAAAGGTATAGTGTGAAAAGTCTAGGACATAATGAATGATGAATGGATGAGGATGGAAAGTAAAACTTCTTAGAAGGTTCACTTCTTGAAATCATATGGGAGATGATTCAAGTGTGTCCTTTGGAATAGCAATGGATAATGATAAACATACAAAGCAAAAGAAAGCCGGATACCGGATGCCAATCACTGGTCTTATACCAATCTCCTAAAACAAAATGGGATATCAGAAGCCACTCAATGGTCTTACACTAATCTCCACAGGAAAAGAAATAAAAGCGGATACCGGATACCAATAGATGGATTTACACCAGTCTCCTAAAACAAAACAGGATATCAGATGCCACTCAATGGACTTACACTAATCTCCACAGGAAAAGAAATGAGATATGAAAGTCAACTGCCAATCTGTCTGGACTTAGGTTAACTCCACAGTATGGTCCTAGGAAATCCAATGCCACATTACAGGGACTTACAATGGATCCTCACATACAAGAACAAAAGCAACAATATGGTCATAGGAATGCAAATGCCAACTTACAGGGATTTACAGTTGCAACCTCACATAAACAAAGAAAAACAAAACATGGAAGTCAGATGCCAATCTGTCTGGGCTTACTCTAACCTCCACAGTATGATCCTAGGAATACAAATGCCAACTTGCAGGGACTTACAGTTGTATCCTCACATACAAACAAACAAAACAATATGTGATCATAGGAGAGCAAATGCCAACTTGCAGGGACTTACAGTTGCTTCCTCACATACAATCAAGTAAATGCATCAGGCAAAGATAAGATGAGTGGCCAAGGTGATGGTCTTATACTCACTTCCATATCATAGGAGCAAATGCCAAAGCAATGGACTTACAATTGTCCTCAATGGGCAAACAATAATGATAGCATCACAAAAAGCAAATGAGATGATCATGCATTAATGGCAATTGATGATGATGATAGATGCATAACATACAGGCAAGCAAGTGCATATGAAGCAATCAAACAATCAATGAATATCAAACAGCACACTCTATAGCCAAACAATGGGGGCTCACACAAGAGGGTTTGACTTTGAAAGTCCACTATAATAGGTGAAGGTCGCTCTTAACCTGGCCATTGAGGGGCTCAGGTGAAGCAGATGAATAGGAAATGAGGGGTGTGCCTCATTGCTTCTATCTCAAATCAGAGAGAGCATCAAAGAAAGTGTGGGAGTTCAGAAAGTAGGAACTCTCTCCACATTATTGACTCGATTAGATCTTGGGTATTTATCTCATTGCTTCAACCATGTAATGGGAGCAAAGAGAGGACACACTGAATAGTGGGGGATAGATTACTTATCCCTACCTTCCACCAATTGCCTTACTTGAAGGACTTTTCCTGCTTGGGACAAATATAAACAAACACAGGCATTGCCTCTTAAGGAGGACTTCAGACAGTTTGCCCGGTCAAATAACAGACCGGGTCTCCAGACTACATGAAGAAGAAGTAATTATACCTCAAAGCAAATGCTAAATAGCAAAGCAAGCAAGTTCAAAGAACTTAGGCAACTAAAGTACCTGGAAAAAAAGTCAAACTTATTAGTAAACAAGTCAACAGTCAAAATCAAAAGGAAATAACCCAATATTCAACCACAGAGGGATCAATTGTGCAAGGCACAAAGACTCAAGCATATGAGTCACCTACAAAACAAAGGTTAGCACTTTAAACAATCACAATAAAACACATTTGAATGATCCTCAAGGCATTGGTGCTTAACCTGAAACAGATGAACTCAACATAAGCTTAGAAGACCACTAGGACTAGCCTAGGGTCAAAGATGAAAGAAAAAGTCAAGGCAGCAAGGAAAAGTCAACCCAAACCAAGACTAAATATTCAAGAAGCATTCTCAATTGGATTCATAATAAAATCATGCATCAATGTCATTTCATATGCAAAAGGATGCAAAGCATGGCAAGAGAAGCATACAAAAGTCAACAGCAAAGACTTCATTCAAAAGTCAACTCAAACAATCTCAAAAATTATGAAATAAATCACACTCAATCCTAACATCTAACATGGCAAGCATGTCAAATTTCATTGCATTTGGATGAGAGGAAGGCAGTCAAATAAAATCATGAAGTCAAACCAAGTTCAAGTAAGCATGGTGAAAGTCAACAAACATGGGTCAACTTCAAAAAATCATATCAATTTGAAAACAGAAGAGAAATGAATGATATTAACACCAATGCAAAGCTTGAGGTGTCTAGTTATCACATATGAAATTTCATGGTCATACAATAAGATTTGAGAATTTCATAAAGGATTTGGCAAGGCATAGCACAAAAAGTCAACAAATGACCAAGCATGGAAGAAAATTCTCAATTAAATGGAAAACAGCATGATTAATTCCAAGAAAATTCATACACAAACTAGACATGTGATAGATGATTCATGCAAAATTTCAAGTGATTTGGATAAGAGGAAGCATGTGAACAAAAATTGGGAAAATGCATGTCATTCATATAGCACCAAATGTAACACATAACTTCAAAAATTCAAAGCTCACAAACCACAAATGGGAAATGCACAAACTTTATATGGAAATGAAGGTCAATGTGTCTAGTTTCACCACAAAAAATTTCAAGGGCATTGGATATAACATGAGTATTTCACAATTGAAATGGCACAATGTATCATTTATGCACACATGTGAAGAAAATAATTATCATTTAAAATCCAGCCACTGAAAAATTAATTAAAATTCACAATAAAATACTAGACTCATTTGTGATCATGATGGAAAAAATTTCATAATTTTTGGATGAAAATTGAAAGAGAAATAAATTATTGAAGATGAGTAAATAATTGAAGCAACATGAACAAGATAGCATGAACAAAGTGGTCAACATGAAGTCAACGGTGGCATTTTTGCAAATATCCCTTCATTAATCAAAACGGGGTGTTTTGGGCAAGCAGAATGAAATGTTTTCATTGGTCCTCAGCCAATGAAACAGTGATTTGGCCAATGGTTCAAAATTCTGAGTTTAACAAAGCCCTAGGGTTTAAGCATGGCTTGGCAACTTATCTTCAAGCAGTCCAACAAAACAAAATCAACTAACAGCAGCATGCAACATAACAATCATACCATAACCAAGCATGTGCGACCCAACACAACAAACATGCAAGTTCTGGTTTTTTTTTAATCAGCAAGGCATTATGTTCAGCTCATAAGAGCAAGCTTCAAACAACATCACACAATCGACCAAGCAAACAAATAACAGCATATCATTCAGCAACATACAACCACACAAACTTCATGCGAATTCTGGGCAACAACAGCAACATGGTTTTAGCAGCCAATCACACATTCATTATCACCATCATTCGACCAAACCAAACAAACAACAGCAATGTTCATTATCCTCATAGATTTTCTGGACAATGTTCATGGTTTAATAGCAGGGCATGTTCATTATCCAACTTCAAAACAAACATTCAAATGCCAAAAGACAAACAGCATGGAAAATCACTGGACAGTTTAAGGTTTAACAGCATGGCAGCTCATGTATTCATCATCAATTTGCAGCATGGTTAATAGCATAACAGCACTCATTTTCAAACAACATCATCCATTGACATGAGCAAAAACATCTAGCATCAAACAATCGAGCATGGCCATAAACATTAACAGCAAAACAACATGATCATGGGAGTTTATCTGGATATAACATCAGGTTTGAACAGCAGCATTGGCATTCAGCATTCAAACTCATGTAACTTCATGCAATTGATCAAAATGAAGTCCAACAAACAAACTCAAAACAGCAGGGCAATGCATCAAGTTCATCATTAATTTACAGCATGGCGGATAGCACAGCAATAACAATATGTTCATGCAAATACAAGCAACAACAGCCAATGAACTTCACAATTTTTCTGGATTCTCATGCATACCTTAGGGTTTCTACTAGCAGCCAACATACATCTTCATGTTTAACATTAACATCAAACAGGTTTCGAGCACAAACACAATGGCATGGTATAATGAATATCAAGCAAACATTAACCAATCAACCAAACAAACATGGAAATCCTGGACAGGGTAAGTTCATGTAACAGCAGGGCAATGGTTCAAACTCATGATTCAACAACACTCAACATTCCAATCATCATGGCAATGAGACAATAATGATCATTCAACAACAGACAAACAAATAAACCAAACACAATCCATGCAAATGTGCTGGAAAGACAAATAGGGTTCATTATAACAGAAGCAGATGTTCATCACCTTCATGAGTTCAAAATTTCCACATGCCCAGAAATCAACCATATGCATATCAATAGCTTCATCCAACTAAGCACAAGCATTATATGGCAAGGGTTTTCATGAAATCACAACCATGTGAGCAAATCGAAGGAAAATAACTTCAAGCATGAAAAATGAAAACCATGTTTCTCTCAGCATAACCAACCATTTCAAGCAAATGAACACTCATTAGAATCAGCATCATGTAATCTATCTAAAGCATATCATGGCATAAAGAAAGAAGAGATCGAGATTTTTACTTGGTTATGAAGGAATGGATGAAACAGTGGTATTTTGAGGTTGCTATATTCGAACAGATGGCCTTTGTGCTTTGCAATGTTGAATACTTGAAGAAGGTAGGTTCAAGGATGCTTAGAAAACCTCGCAGCTCCAACTGCCATGGTTGTGTGCTTTGAAGAACAGGACATGAAGGGAAGGTTCCAGCTAGTGTTTGATGGTGGAAATGTGCTCAGAAATAGGTCTAGATGAAGAATCAATCAAGGTTTGCTCAAGGGTCTTTGTTGTTTTGAGCAGAAAATCCCAGTATGCAAATTTGCAAGAAGGAGAGGGAGTGTATTTTCTGTCGTGTGGCTGCAGTCTAGGGTTACCAAATGGGCAGAAAATGACTTATATATCACCTGTTTAGAGTTGGATTAGGGAGTGCTAACTTGGTTTAGTTTAATGAGAACCATTTGCATTTTGCTAATCATGTGCACAAGTGAAATGGAGGTGTGTAATGCTGTACGAGTGGGCTTGAAAAAACCAGCTGTAAATGACCTTTTCTTTCTGCTGTTTGTTGTTTGTACTAGAATGCTGTCCTTTGTTCTACTTATTGAAGCCATTTTGCAAAATTGCCAAGTTTGCATTTTTATCCAAAATTGTGGTATGGTGATGAAATGTGCATGAATTAGGACTTGAGGCAAGTTTCAAATGTGATTTTAAACCTTTCCCAATTGGCCAAATCAAGAAAAAGTCAAAGAAACAAAAAGTCAAAGTTGGGTCAAACTTTGAATTTAAATGCAAAAGGTCCAAAAATGCCATTTTGAATGGTAAGGTTTTAGGTCATGAAATTTATATTTTTGGAAAGAGGATGAAAAATGTGGTTTGTAGGAAAAAAACCCCACCAAATTTGGCCTTATGGTTTGAAAGATATGGCTTGTTGAAGTTCAAAAATTGGTGAAAATGATTTGATCATATCTTGACAACCACACATGGGATTTTGATGTTCTTGGACTTTTTGAAAATGGGAGAACAAGATCTTCAACTTTCATGTTGGGCAAAAATTCATTTGAAGCTTGTATCATGATGTAAGTTTAAGATCAAGAAGTTTCCATTTTTGGCAGTTGAAATTACAGGTCCACTTTCTATTTATGGAAAATTTTCTGATTGACTTGATTTTCTTCCATGATGAGGTTTGGCATGATAGATGAGGCTTATACAAGCATGAATGAACTTCTTCAAATCAATTTTATCCATCAAATCTCTGATTAAATCCTCAGTTGACCAAGTTTGACTTTTCTAGGGTTTTGGATGACTGAAGCACTTCTGATGAATTCCAAACCCTAATTCCTTGAGAACTTGACTCCAAATGATGTCCCAAGATATATGAGCTCTTGATTATTGATCATGGTGCCCAAATTCTGCAAGAATGGCCACCATCCATTGCTTTGACTGACTGTTGACTGACTTTGACCTAATTGCTTCATCTGCAATCAACAAGGTTAGACTGACAATATTTTTGTACTTTTTGGTTAATAAACATATGAAAAGCAAAGATATACAAATGCAAAGTATGCTTGGTGATCAAGAAACAAACCCACAAGGCAATCTATCCACTAAGAGGAAAGCAAAGGTATGCATTGATCCTTGAGGTTATGATGTGAATGATATGGGCCATGAGGGATCTTAGGGCCCAAAATTGGGGTCTTATACCAGTCAGCATTCAACGCTCGCGTGGCCTTGGTCAAACGAATCTCCTCCAATCACTCATCCACGCATTGCACCACATGGCGCCCACTCAGCAAACCCTAACATCAACACAGACACCGGAGCACCGCTTCGGTCGTCTTCCCCGGTGAGTCCCCGGTGGCTCCCACGGTGGCGCCACCATGAAATTTTCCAGAAATTCCTCAAACTAATGTCATTCCACTCAGATTTTCACGCTGATTCCAAATATCACCTTAGATTCTCCTAATTCTTCCTAGATTTTGCAATTTGAAGAGAATAAGTTTCTAGATCCAAACTTTCAGTCACAATGAAATCCTCAATACTCACTCAATCTTAATTCTAATCATATATTCATGACCTACACAACAAGATCTTCAATCCTATAACCTAAAAACAACAAAAGGAGAGAGTGAAAATGGAGTCACCTGAAAATGGAGATCTCTGAAATCGCGATGTCACGAGCTCAGCTGCTCCAGATCAACTCCTTTGAACTTCCTTTGAAGCTTTATGCAAAAAGAAATGGCTGAAACCTCTTGAATGCACCTCAATTTCCAAATTTGATCATCATGATAATGCACTTGAACTGCTTGGTTTCTTGAAGAATTACACCAAACGATGGATGATTCTTGCTCAGTGAAGCATGAGGATCAAGAATCTGCAATAATCTTTGAGGTTTGTGTGAAGAAAATGCAAATTCTAAGAAAGAGATTTTGAGAGAGTTTCTTGAATTCTAGATCTGAAAATGCAGTTATGGCAGTTATGATTAGGGTTTCCCTATTTATACTTCTTGCTAATGATACTGATAATCACTTTAGCCATTTACTAATCATGATTAGTGAGTTGTTAAGCAAATTACAAAAAATGCAAAATGAATTCCCATGGCCATAATGCACGTGTTCAGCCCCATGCTAGGATTGGAATCCACTCAAGAGCAACCAAGGGTCGGGATTTGAAGATTGTTTTGCTTACATCTCAAGCCAAGAATGAATGGTGAAGATTGGCTTCATTTTGAACATGTGTGAAACAAGGAGCATACACGCCTCTCTTATGCATGGCAAGGGCTCATTTTTACTCAAATATGGTCCATGAAGAAGGCTGAAGTGAAGCCTTGCCTTGGTTCTTTGTGAATTTTGATTTATAGCATGATATCATCCTTAGAACAAATGTGAAATAATGTGATTTTTGACCATGATTCCTCTTGCACAATTGAGTCAAATGATGTCATTTTTAGATGCCTTGAACATGAGAAGCACTTTGCAAAAAGAATGAACCAATTTGAAGCATTATATCAAAAGTTATGCCATTTTGAATTTCCATGCACACTTTGTGATCAAATGACCATAACTCCTCAACCATTCATTATATCGACATGAATTAGGACTTTTTGAAAAGGGGAGACAAAGATCTACAACTTTCATGTTCACCAAAAATCCATTTTAAACTTCCTTGATAGTGAAAAGTTAAGTTGAAAGTGGACCAAAAACTTGCCAAATTTGGAAACTTTGAATTATAGGTCATTTTCCATTTTTAGTAACTTTTGCCATGACCTTTGAATCTTCAAGATGGATGTCTAGAATTATGAATAGACCCCATTTGAACATGATTGAGGTGTCTCAACTCATTTCCCCACCTCATAGCCCTCAGTTGACTGCACAGTTGACTTTTGGTCCTCAGATGACCTTGAAATGTCTTGACCAACTTGAACCTCTTCCACTTGGTGAAATTGCTCCAAAATGAAACCCTAGCTCATGTAAGCTCCTTATAATAACAATGTGATCCTCATCCCAAGAAAATACCTCATCTCTTTGAGAAACCCTAGTTGGAAAAACTGCATTGATTAGGTTTGACCAGAGGTCACAACCCTAATCCAGAGGAACTTGAGGATGAACTATGAAACCCTTGATGATGATAGAACCGTGATGATGGTGATATATCCTCGCAGATAAGATGATGCTCAAGACCTTTGAAGAATCAAGAAACCCTAATTGGAGCCCATACCCTCATATGGTTGATGATCAATTCATAGAGACCCTCAGGCTTGAATCACCTAACTTCCCTATCTCTTGAAAAGACTTTGGAGGATGACCTTCTCATTTTCACATGAGATGCAAAATGCAATGCCTAATGCCCTAAAACATGAAATGCAATGCCCCAAACTAGTCTCAAGAAAAGGAGGGCAAATTTTGAGGTGGTACAGTTGCCCCTATTCAATCCACTGTGAACCTGTCGATATGAACAGCCTCGGCTTTCAGATGATCAGGGTGAAGAGTGGTTGAATACCAAGAACAAACGAACAATTTGCGCTCCACTGGAAATTTTCTTTTTGTTATTATTATTTGCTTTTCTTGAACCCCAAAAACTTCTTGGATTTTTTTTGGACCCCTACACAAATATTTTCCTTTCACGCAGATGATCCCTGATCACCGCATTTGAACCCCGACAACTTCATGTCACTCTTGCTGCCAAACAATGAACCCCGTGTTCCATTTGAACCCCAGTCGCCTGACGCTAACTCTCGATCGTCGTTGTGAACCCCATTCTCCAGAAGACACCCCGTGTCTCCTTTTCTCCATTTGAACCCCGTTCTCCAGAAGACACCCTGCGTCTCCTTTTCTCCATTTGAACCCGGTTCTCCATTCTCTTGTGATAATTCCGTTGGCAACGTCGGAAATAACACCAACCACCACTCTGATGGCGACATATCAGAGGGTACACCTTCACAAAAGGAAGGTAACATGTGCATTTCTTCCCTTGAAGACACCCATAACGACTTCTGTTGGCCTCGCCAAAGTCTAAGGTGACACATGATCAGAAGACAATCCTGAGGACCTCATCCCGGATACAATCTTCAATTCCAATCTCCATCTCCAGTTGAACCCCGTTCTTCAGAAAATGTTGTAGCACCTCAAATTTGCACCTATCATTATACATACATTTTCATATTAGGTCATAGCATATCATGGTCCACTGCATAGCATTGCATTGTCCCAGTTGCCTCAAGTGCAAGCAAATCAAGAGAATTAGGTCAAATTGATCAGGAGATCAGTCAACCAAGCAAGCAAGGGTGTTTCTCAAGGAGCCAAGGCCCTAGGATTTTTCCAACATGTTCACATGACTTGGAGGTCCATTTGAAGTGTTTAAGTCAAGGGCTGGATATTCAGAGGTCATCAGTTCATGCACAGTCAGTCAGAAACCCTAGAAAAGTCAAACTTGGTCAACTGTGGTTGATTTTATGGTTTTGATGGATGGATTTGGTTTGAGAGAGCTTATTCATGTCCCAATAGGCCTCATATATCATGGCAAACAATATCATTGAAGAATTTGAAGCGAAATCAGAAATTTCCAAAAATAGAAACTGGACCTGTAATTTTAACTGCCAAAAATGGAAACTTCTTGATCCCAAACTTACATCATGATACAAGCTTCAAATTAATTTTTGCCCAACATGAAAGTTGAATATCTTGTTCTCCCATTTCCAAAAAGTCCAAGAACTCTCAATTCCCATGCATGGTTGTCAAGATATGACCAAATCATTTTCACAAAATCTTGAACTTCAAAAGGCCATATCTCTCAAACCACTTGGCCAATTTTGGTGGGGTTTTTTCCTACAAACCACATTTTACCCCCTCTTTCCAAAAATATAAATTTCATGTGCCAAAACATTGCCAATCAAAATGGAATTTTTGAACCTAGCATGGTTGAATTTCAAGTGAAGTGGAAATTTGAAGTTTTGAATTAAGCAATTTCTGTCATAGTGGCCATTTGGGATTGATTTAAGATGTCATTTGAAGCTTGCACAAGGCCCAATTCGTGCAGAATTACACACCCTCCTTACCACTTGTTGGAAATTAGCAAAGTGAGCAATTTGGTTGATTTGAGTTAAACATGGTTAACATTCAATTAGCAAAGCCTAAACAGACCATATAAATCACATTTTCTGCAGAATTGTGAACCCTAGCTGCCTCAAAACTCAGAAAAATACATTCATTCTCTAAAACCTCATTTTGACCATTTTCCAAAAATCTGCCAAATTCTCAAGACCACGACCTGGCTAGGGTTGTTCCGTCATTCAAGCAACCTTGTGAACACGTTGCCACCATCTTTCTCCAACTGGAAGGAGCTTTTTGCCCGATTGTTATTCCAACACAACTTCCATGGCAGATCTGGATTAAGGTATCTTCAAGCATCTTCGAGCTAAGCATCTTCACTATTCATCATTGGGAGCACAAGGCTGCATCTGTTTGAGCTCATAACATCCAAATAACACCTGAATCTTCATCCGCTCTTCAGAACTGGTAAGAACTCGACTTCATTATTTCACCAAATCGATACATGCTTAGTGTAGATCTCTCCATGCTGAGCTTCATGATGTGTTTATTTTTTGAAATGGTTGACTATTGCTCAAGTTATGCTGAAATGAGGTTGGATGTTGTTTGTGATTCTTGCTCGATTCATGTTTATTGTTGTGTTTTAATGGAAATCATTGCTGGATTCATGCTTGCCATGCTTAGATGAACATTTGTGTGTATTCAATTTTAGTTTCTGGAAATTTTGAACCAAGCTCGATTTGGAGGTGATGAGTATTGTTGCTGTTTGCCCAGAAACCCTAATTTCTTCATAGCCATGCCCAGAAATCCACTATTCACGTGTGCATGTTTCCTGTTCATCCATGCTATCCAATAGCGTTATTTCATTCCCGTGGCCAAAACGCTGCCGTTTGAATTAGTGAAGTCCAATATTACATCCGTGCCATTCTCATTTAATTATTCCAAATTAATTCATTTAATTTCAATAATTATTTCATTTTGGTTACACAACTTACAAAATTCATAATTCAATCATTTTTGATCCAAATTTCATGAAAATTTTTGCATCATATTCACATGAATGTCTACTTTTTTATCATGATTTTTAATGATTTTTTGGGTGGTTGGATTTTAAATGGCATTAGGGTTTGTAGAATGTGACCAAATATTGTACCTTTTGCCAAAACCATTGTGAAATTGTGATGATACATCCATTTGATCTGAAATTTTTTGTGCTTAATCTACACTCATCCATGTTTATTTTGATGTAAAGATCATGATTTTATCCTATGTGGTTTGAGAGTTGTGATTTTTCGAAGTAGGGTGTGACAACTTGTGTCACACCATGGATGTGCAATTCCCTGATTTTTGTATCCATGCTTATTGACTTCCAATTGACCTCAATTTTTGCATGAACCTTATCTCATGTGTCTAGTTCACATGTGATTTTTCTTAGAATTAATTGTGCTATTTCCTATTTGTTTGAGATTTTTATCCCCTGTCTAGTCAAATGTTGACTTTGTGTGATACATGTTGCCATTCCATTTGGGAAATTCTCATACTTTATTGGATGATCATGAACTTTTACATGTGCATAATAGACATCTTAAGCTTTTCCATGGTGTTGATCCCATTAATTTCTCATCTGTTGTCATTGAGTTATGATTTTTTGAAGTTGATACATGTTTGTTTGACTTCTTTGAGCATGATTGAAATTGTTTTGACTTTGGGATTTTAATTGACCACCTTCCCATGATCCAATTGAGCTGAAATTTTATATGCATGTCATGTTATGGATTGTGATTGGGCATGAATTATTTGGTGATTTTTGGAATTGATTATGTTTGGTTTTGAGCTAAGTCTTGCTGTTGACTTCATTGAGCATGTTCAAATTTGCTTTGACTTTATGATTTTCATTGACTGCCTTCCACTTGTCCAAATGTGATGAAATTTTACATGCTTACCATGCTAGGTGTTAGGATTGATCATGATTTATTTGGTGATTTTTGAAAATGTTTGAGTTGACTTTTGATGCAAGTCATTCTGTTGACTTCTTTGAGCTCTCCCTTGCCATGATTTGACTTCTTTTGCTTGTGAATTGATGATGATGCATGATTTGAACTTGAGACCAATTGAGCTTGCTTCTTAAATGTTTGAACTTGATTTTGATTGACTTTCATTTGCTGTTTTAACTTTCTCTTTCATTTTTGACCCTAGGCTTGTCCTAGTGGTCTTCTTGGCTTATGATTGAGTTCTTGTTTCAGGTTAAGCAACAATGCCTCAAAGAGATCATATAAATTTGATTGAGCTTGATTATATATCATGTGTTAACCTCTTTGTTTTGTAGGTGGTATGACTCATATGACTTGAGTCTTGTGCTTTGCACATTTGTCCCTCTGTGTTGACTGTTGTTTCCCAATTCCTTTTGCTTTGACTGTTGAACTGTGTACTGATCTGTTTGACCATTTCAGGTACCATTAGTTGCTTAAGTTCTTTGAACTTGCTTTGCTTTGCTATTTAGCAACTTGCTTGAGGTATAATTCCTTTTTCTTCATGTAGTCTGGAAGACCTGGCCTGTTACTTGGCCAGGCAACTGTCTGAAGTCCTCCTTAAGAGGCAATGTTTGTGTATGTTTAATTTGTCCTTGTACAGAGTCAAAGACCTCCTAAGTGAAGAGGCAATTGGCAGAACCCAAGGGATAAGCAACCTATCCCCTGCTATTCTGTGTGTCTTCTGCCTTGCTCACACCACTGTGTTGATGCATTGCAGATACAAACCCAAGATCTTGTACAATTGTACAGTTGAGTCAGTATCAAATGTGTAGAAGGGTTCCCACCTTCTGAACCCACACATTCTTGTCTTAAGCTCTCCCAGGCCAGGGATAGAAGCTGTGAAGTCTCATCTTCACTCACCTTTCATCTGCTTCACCTTAGCCCCTCAATGGCAAGGTTAAGAGCACCATTCACCCCATTCCAGAGGTTTGTTTGTTGAGGTTGATATGACCCCTCGACTAAAACCTAACCCTTGTGTGAGCCCCTTGTGTGTATAAAGTATGTGCTACCTGTGCTTGTATGTTTGTTTGACTTGCTTCCTGTGCAAGTTAGGTTTAGTTTAGACTAATCCTTGTTTGCTTTCGCCCTCGTTGCAATCCTTTCTCTCGCCCTCGTTGCGATCGAGCCTTTTCCTTTCTCTCGCCCTCGTTGCGATCGAGCCTTATCCTTTCTCTCGCCCTCGTTGCGATCGAGCCTTTTCCTTTCTCTCGCCCTCGTTGCGATCGAGCCTTTTCCTTTCTCTCGCCCTCGTTGCGATCGAGCCTTTTCCTTTCTCTCGCCCTCATTGCGATCGAGACTTTCCCTTTCTCTTGCCCTAGTTGCAATCGAGACCTTTGTCCCTCCGTAGCCGAACTACGGCAACTCTGATTCTCATGTCCAGATGAGATACGTAGGCACGAGATGCGATGTCTTGTCGAGTTTGACTAACAACTAACACTAATTCTTTTCTCTCGCCCTCGTTGTGATTGAGACCTCCCCTTTCTCTTGCCCTAGTTGCAATCGAGACCCTTGCTTCCTGTGCAAGTTTGGTGTGTGTGTGGCTTGCTTCCTGTGCAAGTCATGACTAGGATAGGTTGGCCCTCGTGCCATTTAGCTAGAAACCTTAACTTAGGGTCGACTTTGCATGACAACATCTAGGCTCGAGTCGTAGTCTCCCTAGTGTTGTGTCTCCCTCTGTTATCTGGTTAGGCTAGTCCTTTGTCCCTGCGTAGGGGAACTACGTCACCCTGATCTTCATACCAGATGAAGTATGTAGGCAGGAGATTGAGCTGATCTCTCCGGGCGCCCTTTTTCTTTTTGCGTGTGTTGTTTGACAGTTATAGGCTCGAGTCCCCGACTCCCTATTAACTTGTTGTGTTGTTGTGTGCTTGGAAGCCGATGTAAGACCATCGAGTGGCATTTGGGTTCTAGTGTGTGTGTGTCTTGGTTCGGATGCTGATGTAAGTCCAGTGATTGGCATTCGGGCTCCACGTTTGCCTTTGTCTGTTTGTTTGCGTGCGTGTCAGCCGAGCTACGAATGCTCTGATTCTCCTTCGTCCAAAGGAGATACGTATGCATAGGATGCGATATCCTAGCGAGCATGTGTCGTTTCCCCAGTCCGAACTACTTCGACTCTGATGTCTATGCCTGATAGACTAAGTAGGCCCAGGATACGATATCCTGCCGAGTCAGTTTCAGTTAGTTTCTTTTGTCTCTTTCAGCCAGTGTGTGTGAGTTTGAGCAGTGTTTTAGCAACCATTTTTCCTTCCTTTTGTGCGTGGATCCCGTAGAGTACTACGGATGCGTAGGGGTGCTAATACCTTCTCTTCGCATAACCGACTCCCGAACCCATCCTCTTTGGTCGCGAGACCATGCCTTTTCCCAGGTTTACTCTGAGCGTTTCCTTTCCCTCTTTTGGGATAAATAACGCACGGTGGCGGCTCTGTTGTTTCTTCTTTTCCCGCCGGTTTTTCGCGTGATGCGACAGCTGGCGACTCTGCTGGGGAGAGTAGAGAAGTTGACCTATGCTGGTCCATCTTCCCTAAGCGAGTCTCTCCTAGCGCTCTCTAGGTTAGGGCTTTGGTTGCTTTTTTGCTGTTATTTATTGCATTCATTGTATATATGTGCATTTATTATTTGCATTTATTGTTTGCATCAATGTTTGCATTCATTCATTACCATCTGCTGTGCTGTCTGTGTTTCTCTGTTTGGAGGTGGGAGTCACTTGAGGTAAAAGGTCCAATACCCAGACCATGAGTGAAATCTAGGATGCTTAGGAATAGAGTGATTCATGGGAAGCGGGTGGTATTGCGCCACTTAGCGGAACATTGATATCACGAGCAGTTCAGACCCTGGTGGGATATTATCGGTGCATACATCGGGTGTGCACAGGATGATATTCTGCGAAAGGTTATTTATGTTGCGTTTCTCTCGACCTTACCCTGGCCTAGACTACACCTGTGAGTGGGGAAGGGTTGATCATTATTACAGGTACAGTTGGTGACTCTCGGTACTGACAGTGACTTTGAATTGTGGACATTTATTTCTGGGACGCCGGAGTTCTGTCCGTGGTTTATCAGCGGGTTCCGTTTATTTCGGATCCCCGGGTTGAATTGAGAGTACTGGTTCAGAGGAGCTGGCTGTCATCCGTTCAGTGATGTTCCTGTGATGATAATGATGTAATCTCCAGTTCCGTTTATTTCGGAACTTCCCAAGTCGGATTTATGGTGACTCAGTTGACTGTGACTGGTTCAGAGATTGGGTCTTCAGATGACTTGGTGGCACAGTAACCTGCATTCATGCATTTGCATCATGTCATTTTGCATTCATCTGCATTCAAATCATGCCTGTCCATACTCAGGGTCCATTTTTTTTTTATTGAGACTCAGGTTGAGAGACATCCAAATGTCAGAATGTTGTTGATAAAATTTTATTTGTCTCGATGAAACCGGAATCAAAGGACAGAATTTTCCTGGTATGGATAGACATTGCATGCGTGAGTCATACTAACATTTTTGCTGTTTTGTAGGTGTCAGTGACTAATTGGTGTGCATAGCTCTTCCGTTCAAGTAGCTCAGACTAATGGATCCTCCCAACGCCGATATCTTCGAGTTGAAAGAGATGATAGGGGAGTTGTTCAAAGCCGTGCAGGGGCTCGCCTGGGGGCAGAAGGCGATTGCTGAGAGGTTGGATAGGATTGAAAGCTGAATGACAAAGGAGAAAGTTCAGGGGGATGTTCCGTCATCTGTGGTACAGAAATCCTCTGGCGGTAGTCAGCTTAAGAAGGTCGAATCAGGTGGTATGCCTGTCCGAAAAGAGCGTGGTAAAGATCGTTATTACCCTTATGCTACCACTGTATCCACTCCTGTCAGCAAATCACCTGTTCAACAGCAACAACTGCCACCTCAACAGAAGACACTGAGAGCTGAAAGCCAGGTGAAGAAGAAGAAAGAGGATCGTCAGTTTGAGGAACCACCCGTGACTTACGCCCTTATGTTCCAAAGGTTGATGGATCTTGCTTTAGTACGGCCAAGGATATTGATTCCCCTAGAACGGCAGAAAAGGCCACCAAACTATGATGAGAATGCCAAGTGCGAGTTTCACTCTGGGGCACCCGGACACAACATTGAGGGCTGTAGAGCTTTTAAGCATGTCGTCCAGGACATGGTGGACTCCGAGACCATTAACTTGGCCCAGATTATGAAGGGGGATGTCAACCCTGTGCCCAGAAAGGGTCCTGTAAAAGTCAAGACGGTGAAGAAGGCCAAGAAAGGATTGGAGATGACTGAGGAGGATCAGCTAAAGGTTCCAATGGCTGTGGTCCCAAAACCTCTGGAGCAGGATGGAGTTTTCCCTGTTAGTGATAATTCTTGTGCGACCGTCACCATAGAGGGAAGTGTATTGATGAAAGACACGACCCAGAAGATGAAGGAAGTAGAAATGAACGATATAAGGTGTGGAGCACCCCGTCTGGCAGTTGAAGCCGTCCAGGTAGAGAAGGCCCTTGTTGCTGAGAAAGAGAAGAAGTTGTCCATTTCTTCTTATAAACAAGCTCTGGAAGTGGTGAAAAACAAAGAGGCGCAAGGCTGGGGAAGGATCGTTGACATCGTGATAAAAGCAGACATGTTTGGGGTCGGTTATCAGCCGGGTCAAGAGTCGTCTAGACCAAATAGAGGATGTCGCCCACCATACACCTTCGTCAGTGCAGGGATGTTGGATCCTGGTCATGCCCGTTCAGTGGGTGAAGATGTTGACAGCAACCGCGAGCTTGAGGCGTGGATAAGGTCGTGCATACCAGGCAACTGGAAGGCCTCCAAAAGCATCACTGTCACTCATCCAGGAGTGTAGTATTTTTGTGTTTTAATCTTATTTGCATGAAAGCCATACGTTTTGCCCGAAGCGTACTGGTCCATTATAAGGGCCACCTCATGTTTCCTTTTGCAACATTTCTGCATCATTAATAAATGGATGTTTTTGTAATTAAAAGCAGTGTTCCCTGTCTTTCACTTATTTTGCAGTTTTAAAAATAAAAATAAAAATAAAAATGGCAATGTTTTTATTCTCTTTCCTTTTGATTCATTTGGTTCCGACCTTAAAAGTGATTCTCCTGAGCTCATCGATAACAATTTGGTTACACCTCTATATGACTTCGACAATCCAAGCTATCATGCCGAAGAAGAAGGCGCAGAAGATGGTGATCAGCTGGAATTAGCCAGGTTGTTGAAACAAGAGGAGAAGGTGATTCAACCGCACGAGAAGCGAGTCAAGTTTGTCATCCCAGGTACCGTCGAGGTCAGAAGGGAAAGTTGAGGCCGCTTCAGAGGCAAGTCGAGAACAGAATGGTAGCCCTGTTAGAAGAGCAGGTTGATACGTATGCCTGATTGTATCTAGATACACCAGGGCGGAATACCAATGTCATGGGGCACGAGCTACCCTTAAGAGAAGACTGTCCTCCAGTGAAGCGGAAACTGGTGCTGAAAGATGAGAAGGTGTATGGACCACCAAGATGTGAACAGAGCTAATCTGAAGGATGAATTCCCGGTACTTCACAATGAGGTATTGGTTGATTATATGGCTCAGGTCTCAGCGTTTATCTTCATGGATGGCTTCTTGGCCAAGACCAGATTGAATTGTTGCCAGATGATATGAAGTAAACCAGGTCCATCACACAAGGGGCACCTTCTTTTTCTAAGTTGATATCGTTCCGTCACATGAGGCCGGTGCCGCGTATCAGAGGTCTACGGTGACTTTGTTTCATGATATGATTCATCGTGAAAGCAAATGCCACGTTGATGACATGATGGCAAAGTCCCAAGCAGAACAGGGGCATCCGGTAGACTTGGGGCAAGTTGGTTGATTGGTTGAGATAACTCACACTGTTGAGCCCGAGTCAGTACACTTAGGGGGTGGTGTTCATCAAGCTACCGAGGCTTGTTGTGAGTAAATCAGAAGAATCAAGATTGATCCTGCAAAAAAAAAAAAAAAAAAAAAAAAAAAAAGGATAAATCGTAGGAACTTCTGATTCCGATGCTTCCCAGGGGGATGATTGTTAATCTGGTACTCGGCAGCCCTCGAGGGGTCTATGAGGTGCATACTGAGTCAGCATGACTAGTCTTGTCGAAAAGAGTATGCAATTTACCTAAGCAAAAAGTTTATCGACGGTGAAACAATACACTCACTGTTCGAAAAAACTTGATGTACTTTGGCATAGGCTGCTCGCCGACTGAGACAGTGTATGCTGATTCCTACCACTTCGTGGATATCCAAAATGGATTTGGCTAGGTGTGTTTGAAAAGCTAGTAGCAACCCATGGAAGGTTATCAACCAAGGAAGTTTGAGGTCCCTGATGAGGACATCTCGAGGTACTCAAATCGAAAGATTGAGAGTGACCGATCCCGGAGGAGGGGCCTGGCCCTGAATCCGAACGGATTCCGATGTCTGATGGGGAAGTTAAAATGAATGAGGTAGTGTTTCCCGAATCACAGTTGGTTGCACCAACAATGGTGGCTGAACATAAAGTCTGTATCCTGGGTACCAAACCTTGGGATGTGCATCTACCTAGGGGCAGTGTCTTCCTCACAGATGTATGAGAAATCAGAGAAGGCCAAATGGATAAGGACTCGGTATGACGTTTGACCCAACTGAGGAAGAGGGCTGACAGTTACTTGTCATGGGGCGTTGTACCCAGTGAATGAAGCATATTGTTGACTGAGAAGTGCGACCTCGAGCGTACCACGTGGAAGAATTGGTTGAAAAGGATCCTTCCTCCTCAAGACGATCGTGGGGCAAATGGATAAACAGTTATGAGTGTCTCATTCGTGGTCAAGAAGGTTTTCTCAGACCAGGCCATGTTGTTGACGACCACGGATGACGACGATTTCCATCCACTATGAGTGCGGACGCAGTTAGAAAATACTTCGTGAAGGAGACCCGCTGGACAAAAAGAATAAAGAGTCCAGGCAAAAATGGGCATCTCGGCGAACCAAGAAAAAAGAGAAAGGTTCGGGCAAAAATTAGGGATATAAAAGAAAAGAACTGTACACCCGGCAAGTTGAAAACCCGCAAGGGCGACTTGGGCAAAAAAGGGTATCCCGGTGGACTGAAACTCGAAAGGGCGGTCCAGGCAAAAGAGGGAATGAAACGAACAACTGCGTCCAGCATGATCGTTTTTGCTCATGATGACTTGGATAGTCTCCGACAGAGATCGATTGAAAGCGTCTTGTTCAGAAGACAGAAAGTGCGGAAAGTCTTGAGGACATATGGGGCGTAACCGAGTTGGAACCCGATGAGATCATGGTTTCACATTGCCATTAGGGTAGATTTTTTCACTTTTATGCGCAATCACCTCTTTTCAGGGTTTGCTTCCTGTGTTTTGCTCAGTTCTGAGCCACCTTTTGTTTCAGTCAATAAAATGCGTGTTCAGTCAAATAATTTTGTTTTTGTTTTCATTACCGCTTTGATTACGAAAACATCCGTTTATTTTGATAAAGAATATTTGCATTCTGAAACATAGAGGTCCCTTCCGATGCATGCTTATAAGATTGAAATCTGGAAATCTTGCTCGGAAGTTTTGAGTGACCTAAGTGTTAAAATATTGAAACGCCTGGGACACGCCTGGGGCACGTTTTTTATCTGACGATTTCTGATGCAGGTACTGTTAGATATCTTCATTCACTTACCGATGGTACTGTGAACCCTTGTTGACAAAAATCCCGGCAGAGCCTGATCAGGGGCAAGGGATAGTTGAACGGTGAAAGGACAGTGAAGGATTACGACGACGGTTCTGGAAAGTTAATCAAGAAGACTCTTCAAAGTCTGATGATTGGAAAGTTTGTCTGAATACCAGGAGTTCGATCTCCGTGGAGTACGGACGAGATTGGGAATACAAGATGATGGAGCAGAAAAGTCATGAAGCGTCTGGAAGTTCGTAAAAGAGGAAAGCCGACACTATGGGTGGACGATGGATGCCGCTGTTCGGCGACTCGACAGGTGTTCCGTGTCTAATAAGTTGTATTTCCCCAGTAGGTGTGAGAGTGTTACCTCCATAACAGATTCGAGATCAGTGTCTCCTCAGCAAGCCTGAAGGTTGCCGTATCCCCAGCGGAGTTGTAATTGTTTTCCAAGTCTGAAGTTGTCTTCCCAGCAGAGGTTGTGTTGATGGTTTTTCCCCAGCAAAAGTTTGTCTTTCCCCAGCAGGATGGAAGTTGACATGGTTATAGGATCCCCAACACAGTTCCTGGAGTTCCCCGGTGTTGTCTCTGGAGGAGACGTGTGTTTATGCATTCGTCATTTAGATAAGCATAGCATATCGCATCATTAGTGCATAGCATTTCCATGATCATGGGGCATTGTGTAAAACAAAAAAAAAAACTCATGCATCAACATTGCAAACATATCCATTAGCCCTAGGCCGTGGTGACCAGCCGAGCTCGGGTTGTTGGAAAGAGTTTAGCATCGCGCCATTGGATCGGTTTCAGAATTGGGTTCATCAGCATGATTGAGAGGTTGGTGTTTTCCCAACAAGTGACTCCTTGGTTGAGTGAGTATCCCCAACAGTGTTACTCCCCGAAGTTGGCATCATTTTGCAAGCTTGGGTCCATTCCCTTAGCAGAAGTGGGCGTGTCTGATCTCTCCATGTAGAGTCTACCCCTTAAGCAGAAAGTGTCTATCCTTTCCTGCCATTTCCCCACTGAGATACATCCTCGTGGATGACGGTTGTTTCCGTTCCCTCCCTACACGGGATGGGTTTTCCCTATTGAGTTCTTTCCTCATTAGGATGAGTCCTGTTTCAGTCTGCCTTTTTGGATCGATCCTAAATTGGCTTCCTGTTGGCTGTCTCCCGTGCTTCCCTGGGGCATAAATGAATAGTCGCTCACTAATCGACACTCATTCATCTTATCCTCAGCGGAATTTGTTGGCTTCTACCTACAAACCGGTAGTTGTAAGTCCTATCTTTGTGGTTTTCTACCTACAAGCTGGTAGTAGTAAAATCCCACGTTCTCCCCTTGGTGGAGTTAACCCTTTGTGCTCATCCCGATGATGACTGGTTACTTTTCCGTGGTTTTCTGCCTACAAACCGGTAGATGTAATCCCCTCCTTGCAGTTATCAGTATCCGGTTTGCGGTGTTGATATTCTTTTCCCCTCTGGATACTTGCCTTGATCAAGCAGTATTGTCCCCATTGGGTCTTCCCTTTCTTTTGGGTATTTGCTCCGAGTTAGCAACTTTATCCTCTTTGGATTGGTCATCCTTGCATACCTAGTCCTGGTACCAATGCCTTTCTTTTCGGTCGATTATTCATTTAACAACCTACAACCCGGTTATGGATAATCTTCCATGCGAGTGTATTATCTACGTTTTGACGACTATAGATAATATGTCTCATGTTTTTCCGGTATTCAGACCGAAGAAGTTTCCGACGATCAGGTCGATGTACTTATGTTTTTTCCGGTATTCAGACCGAAGAAGTTTCCGACGATCAGGTCGATGTACTTATGTTTTTTCCGGTATTCAGACCGAAGAAGTTTCCGACGATCAGGTCGATGTACTTATGTTTTTTCCGGTATTCAGACCGAAGGAGTTTCCGACGATCAGGTCGATGTACTCATGGCACTCAGGCCAATTTTCCGGTATTCAGACCGAAGGAGTTTCCGACGATCAGGTCGATGTACTCATGGCACTCAGGCCAATTTTCCGGTATTCAGACCGAAGGAGTTTCCGACGATCAGGTCGATGTACTCATGGCACTCAGGCCAATTTTCCGGTATTCAGACCGAAGGAGTTTCCGACGATCAGGTCGATGTACTCATGGCACTCAGGCCAATTTTCCGGTATTCAAACCGAAGGAGTTTCCGACGATCAGGTCGATGTACTCATGGCACTCAGGCCAATTTTCCGGTATTCAGACCGAAGTGGCGTTCAGGCCAATTTCCGATTTTCAAATCGAAGAAGTATTCCTCCTCTCCGTTGGTGTCGATAAACGTCGAGTTTTTCCTAGTCATCCGATTATGTCTGGTTGTACCCCTGTCCCCACGTGGATTTACCTCTCCGTTGGTTTCGATAAACGTCGAGTTTTTCCTATTCGTCCTATGACGTCTAGTTGTACCTGTCCCCATGTGGATTTACCTCTCCGTTGGTCTTGGTAAACGTTGAGTTTTTCCCATTACGTCCGCTGACGTATGGTTGTATATCTCTTTCCATTCATCCGATGATGATTGGTTACCTCTCCGTTGGTCTTGGTAAACGTTGAGTTTTTCCCATTTCGTCCGTTGACGTATGGTTGTATCTCTTCCAGTCATTCATTAATGTCTGGTTACCTCTCCGTTGATCTTGGTAAACGTTGAGTTTTTCCCATTTCGTCTGTTGACGTATGGTTGTATCCCTTCCAGTCATTCATTAATGACTGGTTACCTCTCCGTTGGTTCCGGTGAACGCTGAGTTTTTTCCTAGTTGTCCGTTGGCATCTAGTTGTGATTTCTTTTCCCATTCATCGTCGTTGCGATGTCTGGATGTGGCCGTGTCCTTTGAAAACAAAACAAAAAAACAAAAATACCCAGTAATAAGTATCAGATCCCAGTGGACGTTTCCATTATTGGATCCCTGCATTGTGCAAATTCTACGGTTCTTGGTATTCAATCCCTGTTTACCCTGAAAGTCTGACAGCCGCTGCTATCATCCATTCGGGTTCCCAGCTGATTGAATAGGGGCAGCTGTAGCACCTCAAATTTGCACCTATCATTATACATACATTTTCATATTAGGTCATAGCATATCATGGTTCACTGCATAGCATTGCATTGTCCCAGTTGCCTCAAGTGCAAGCAAATCAAGAGAATTAGGTCAAATTGATCAGGAGATCAGTCAACCAAGCAAGCAAGGGTGTTTCTCAAGGAGCCAAGGCCCTAGGATTTGTCCAACATGTTCACATGACTTGGAGGTCCATTTGAAGTGTTTAAGTCAAGGGCTGGATATTCAGAGGTCATCAGTTCATGCACAGTCAGTCAGAAACCCTAAAAAAGTCAAACTTGGTCAACTGTGGTTGATTTTATGGTTTTGATGGATGGATTTGGTTTGAGAGAGCTTATTCATGTCCCAATAGACCTCATATATCATGGCAAACAATATCATTGAAGAATTTGAAGCGAAATCAGAAATTTCCAAAAATAGAAACTGGACCTGTAATTTTAACTGCCAAAAATGGAAACTTCTTGATCCCAAACTTACATCATGATACAAGCTTCAAATGAATTTTTGCCCAACATGAAAGTTGAAGATCTTGTTCTCCCATTTCCAAAAAGTCCAAGAACTCTCAATTCCCATGCATGGTTGTCAAGATATAATCAAATCATTTTCACAAAATCTTGAACTTCAAAAGGCCATATCTCTCAAACCATTTGGCCAATTTTGGTGGGGTTTTTTCCTACAAACCACATTTTACCCCCTCTTTCCAAAAATATAAATTTCATGTGCCAAAACATTGCCAATCAAAATGGCATTTTTGAACCTAGCATGGTTGAATTTCAAGTGAAGTGGAAATTTGAAGTTTTGAATTAAGCAATTTCTGTCATAGTGGCCATTTGGGATTGATTTAAGATGTCATTTGAAGCTTGCACAAGGCCCAATTCGTGCAGAATTACACACCCTCCTTACCACTTGTTGGAAATTAGCAAAGTGAGCAATTTGGTTGATTTGAGTTAAACATGGTTAACATTCAATTAGCAAAGCCTAAACAGACCATATAAATCACATTTTCTGCAGAATTGTGAACCCTAGCTGCCTCAAAACTCAGAAAAATACATTCATTCTCTAAAACCTCATTTTGACCATTTTCCAAAAATCTGCCAAATTCTCAAAAGACCACGACCTGGCTAGGGTTGTTCCGTCATTCAAGCAACCTTGTGAACACGTTGCCACCATATTTCTCCAACTGGAAGGAGCTTTTTGCCCGACTGTTATTCCAACACAACTTCCATGGCAGATCTGGATTAAGGTATCTTCAAGCATCTTCGAGCTAAGCATCTTCACTATTCATCATTGGGAGCACAAGGCTGCATCTGTTTGAGCTCATAACATCCAAATAACACCTGAATCTTCATCCGCTCTTCAGAACTGGTAAGAACTCGACTTCATTATTTCACCAAATCGATACATGCTTAGTGTAGATCTCTCCATGCTGAGCTTCATGATGTGTTTATTTTTTGAAATGGTTGACTATTGCTCAAGTTATGCTGAAATGAGGTTGGATGTTGTTTGTGATTCTTGCTCGATTCATGTTTATTGTTGTGTTTTAATGGAAATCATTGCTGGATTCATGCTTGCCATGCTTAGATGAACATTTGTGTGTATTCAATTTTAGTTTCTGGAAACTTTGAACCAAGCTCGATTTGGAGGTGATGAGTATTGTTGCTGTTTGCCCAGAAACCCTAATTTCTTCATAGCCATGCCCAGAAATCCACTATTCACGTGTGCATGTTTCCTGTTCATCCATGCTATCCAATAGCGTTATTTCATTCCCGTGGCCAAAACGCTGCCGTTTGAATTAGTGAAGTCCAATATTACATCCGTGCCATTCTCATTTAATTATTCCAAATTAATTCATTTAATTTCAATAATTATTTCATTTTGGTTACACAACTTACAAAATTCATAATTCAATCATTTTTGATCCAAATTTCATGAAAATTTTTGCATCATATTCACATGAATGTCTACTTTTTTATCATGATTTTTAATGATTTTTTGGGTGGCTGGATCTTAAATGGCATTAGGGTTTGTAGAATGTGACCAAATATTGTACCTTTTGCCAAAACCATTGTGAAATTGTGATGATACATCCATTTGATCTGAAATTTTTTGTGCTTAATCTACACTCATCCATGTTTATTTTGATGTAAAGATCATGATTTTATCCTATGTGGTTTGAGAGTTGTGATTTTTTGAAGTAGGGTGTGACAACTTGTGTCACACCATGGATGTGCAATTCCCTGATTTTTGTATCCATGCCTATTGACTTCCAATTGACCTCAATTTTTGCATGAACCTTATCTAATGTGTCTAGTTCACATGTGATTTTTCTTAGAATTAATTGTGCCATTTCCTATTTGTTTGAGATTTTTCTCCCCTGTCTAGTCAAATGTTGACTTTGTGTGATACATGTTGCCATTCCATTTGGGAAATTCTCATACTTTACTGGATGATCTTAAGCTTTGCCATGGTGTTGATCCCATTCATTTCTCATCTGTTGTCATTGAGTTATGATTTTTTGAAGTTGATACATGTTTGTTTGACTTCTTTGAGCATGATTGAAATTGTTTTGACTTTCTGAGTTTAATTGACCACCTTCCCATGATCCAATTGAGCTGAAAGTTTATATGCATGTCATGTTATGGATTGTGATTGAGCATGAATTATTTGGTGATTTTTGGAATTGATTATGTTTGGTTTTGAGCTAAGTCTTGCTGTTGACTTCATTGAGCATGTTCAAATTTGCTTTGACTTTATGATTTTCATTGACTGCCTTCCACTTGTCCAAATGTGATGAAATTTTACATGCTTACCATGCTAGGTGTTAGGATTGATCATGATTTATTTGGTGATTTTTGAAAATGTTTGAGTTGACTTTTGATGCAAGTCATTCTGTTGACTTCTTTGAGCTCTCCCTTGCCATGCTTTGACTTCTTTTGCTTGTGAATTGATGATGATGCATGATTTGAACTTGAGACCAATTGAGCTTGCTTCTTAAATGTTTGAACTTGATTTTGATTGACTTTCATTTGCTGTTTTAACTTTCTCTTTCATTTTTGACCCTAGGCTTGTCCTAGTGGTCTTCTTGGCTTATGATTGAGTTCTTGTTTCAGGTTAAGCAACAATGCCTCAAAGAGATCATATAAATTTGATTGAGCTTGATTATATATCATGTGTTAACCTCTTTGTTTTGTAGGTGGTATGACTCATATGACTTGAGTCTTGTGCTTTGCACATTTGTCCCTCTGTGTTGACTGTTGTTTCCCAATTCCTTTTGCTTTGACTGTTGAACTGTGTACTGATCTGTTTGACCATTTCAGGTACCATTAGTTGCTTAAGTTCTTTGAACTTGCTTTGCTTTGCTATTTAGCAACTTGCTTGAGGTATAATTCCTTTTTCTTCATGTAGTCTGGAAGACCTGGCCTGTTACTTGGCCAGGCAACTGTCTGAAGTCCTCCTTAAGAGGCAATGTTTGTGTATGTTTAATTTGTCCTTGTACAGAGTCAAAGACCTCCTAAGTGAAGAGGCAATTGGCAGAACCCAAGGGATAAGCAACCTATCCCCTGCTATTCTGTGTGTCTTCTGCCTTGCTCACACCACTGTGTTGATGCATTGCAGATACAAACCCAAGATCTTGTACAATTGTACAGTTGAGTCAGTATCAAATGTGTAGAAGGGTTCCCACCTTCTGAACCCACACATTCTTGTCTTAAGCTCTCCCAGGCCAGGGATAGAAGCTGTGAAGTCTCATCTTCACTCACCTTTCATCTGCTTCACCTTAGCCCCTCAATGGCAAGGTTAAGAGCACCATTCACCCCATTCCAGAGGTTTGTTTGTTGAGGTTGATATGACCCCTCGACTAAAACCTAACCCTTGTGTGAGCCCCTTGTGTGTATATAGTATGTGCTACCTGTGCTTGTATGTTTGTTTGACTTGCTTCCTGTGCAAGTTAGGTTTAGTTTAGACTAATCCTTGTTTGCTTTCGCCCTCGTTGCAATCCTTTCTCTCGCCCTCGTTGCGATCGAGCCTTTTCCTTTCTCTCGCCCTCGTTGCGATCGAGCCTTATCCTTTCTCTCGCCCTCGTTGCGATCGAGCCTTTTCCTTTCTCTCGCCCTCGTTGCGATCGAGCCTTTTCCTTTCTCTCGCCCTCGTTGCGATCGAGCCTTTTCCTTTCTCTCGCCCTCATTGCGATCGAGACTTTCCCTTTCTCTTGCCCTAGTTGCAATCGAGACCTTTGTCCCTCCGTAGCCGAACTACGGCAACTCTGATTCTCATGTCCAGATGAGATACGTAGGCACGAGATGCGATGTCTTGTCGAGTTTGACTAACAACTAACACTAATTCTTTTCTCTCGCCCTCGTTGTGATTGAGACCTCCCCTTTCTCTTGCCCTAGTTGCAATCGAGACCCTTGCTTCCTGTGCAAGTTTGGTGTGTGTGTGGCTTGCTTCCTGTGCAAGTCATGACTAGGATAGGTTGGCCCTCGTGCCATTTAGCTAGAAACCTTAACTTAGGGTCGACTTTGCATGACAACATCTAGGCTCGAGTCGTAGTCTCCCTAGTGTTGTGTCTCCCTCTGTTATCTGGTTAGGCTAGTCCTTTGTCCCTGCGTAGGGGAACTACGTCACCCTGATCTTCATACCAGATGAAGTATGTAGGCAGGAGATTGAGCTGATCTCTCCGGGCGCCCTTTTTCTTTTTGCGTGTGTTGTTTGACAGTTATAGGCTCGAGTCCCCGACTCCCTATTAACTTGTTGTGTTGTTGTGTGCTTGGAAGCCGATGTAAGACCATCGAGTGGCATTTGGGTTCTAGTGTGTGTGTGTCTTGGTTCGGATGCTGATGTAAGTCCAGTGATTGGCATTCGGGCTCCACGTTTGCCTTTGTCTGTTTGTTTGCGTGCGTGTCAGCCGAGCTACGAATGCTCCGATTCTCCTTCGTCCAAAGGAGATACGTATGCATAGGATGCGATATCCTAGCGAGCATGTGTCGTTTCCCCAGTCCGAACTACTTCGACTCTGATGTCTATGCCTGATAGACTAAGTAGGCCCAGGATACGATATCCTGCCGAGTCAGTTTCAGTTAGTTTCTTTTGTCTCTTTCAGCCAGTGTGTGTGAGTTTGAGCAGTGTTTTAGCAACCATTTTTCCTTCCTTTTGTGCGTGGATCCCGTAGAGTACTACGGATTCGTAGGGGTGCTAATACCTTCTCTTCGCATAACCGACTCCCGAACCCATCCTCTTTGGTCGCGAGACCATGCCTTTTCCCAGGTTTACTCTGAGCGTTTCCTTTCCCTCTTTTGGGATAAATAACGCACGGTGGTGGCTCTATTGTTTCTTCTTTTCCCGCCGGTTTTTCGCGTGATGCGACAAATGCCCAGCACTTCCTTTTCTTCTGGTGGACCCCAATCTTCGCGTTGATCGCGTAACGTTCTCCAATCTTTATTTCCATCTCCGAGCGACGAAATCTCTTCCTCCAACATCGCGCTACTGGGGAATACTGCTGATTCAAAATCACGATGCCCAACTCCTCAGAGTAACATCTTCACCAACCAGCAAAACCAACTCTCAAACGGTAACCACGGCTCGAGACTAGCTTATGCTTGCAATGCCGATGCATGAGTTTTACAGCGTAATGCTCCATAACCATGGAAATGCTACGTAATTAGTTATGCAATATGCTATGCTTCTCTAAATGATGAATGCATAAAAGGTATCCCCCTCAGGGAACGGCACAAGCAACTCTGTTGAGGAACTCGATATCGCTCCAATCTCCAACCCTGCTTGGGATAACACTGATGCCGAGGAAAGAGAAACCCTCACTGGGGATGACCTCCACTAAACTCGATCTGCTTGGGGAAGAAAAGCTACCAACACACACCCCTGCCGGGGGAACATCAACCTTCAGGTCTGGCTGCTGAGGAAACACCAACCTCGAACCCGCTGGGGAGATATGGAAAATTTGACACGGAACACTCGTCGACTCGTCGAACACTGGTATTCACCCTCCAACCACAGTGTCAATTTTCCACTTTTGAGAGCTCCCAGACCCATCCGGTCTTTTCCGATTCATCACCTTGTATTCTCGACTGCTCCCTACTTCAAGAAAATCGACCTCCTTAGATTCGTGCCAACTCTCCAGTCTTCAGACTTTGAAGAGTCTTCTTGATTAACCCTCTAGGATCGTCACAATTCTTTCGCCGTCTCTACACCATTCTTCAATTCCTCGTCCCTGATTGGACCTCAAAGGAATCTTTTGTCGAAAAGAAACGCTTCTCCCCATAACCTGCAAGTGAATGAAAATAACCAACAGCCCCTGCAAAAGAGATCGTCAGATAAAACGTGCCCCAGGCGTGCCGAAATTTCAACACCCAGGTCACTCAACCTTCCGAATAAGATTTCAAGTTTCAATCCTCTAAACATGCATTGGAAGAGACCCTTACATCTCAAAATGCAAAGATTCTTATCAAAATAAACAGATGTTTTTGCAATCAAAGCGGTAATGAAAACAAAAACAAAATTATTTGACTGAATATGCATTTTATTGATTGAAAAAAGGTGGCTCGTAACTGAGCAGTACACAGGAAGCAATCCCTGAAAAGAGGTAATCGCGCACAAAAGGAAAATCTATCCTAATGGCAATGGGAACCCGTGATCTCATCAAGTTCCAACCCGATTACAACCCATATGTCCTCAAGAATCCCCGCGCTTTCTGCCTTCCGAAACAAGACGCTTCCGACCGATCTCCGCTTTTAGATTATCCATGTGTCAAATCCAAAGTACAAACGACCATGCTAGACGCAGTTGTTCGTTTCACTCCCTCTTTTGCCTGGACCGCCCTTTCGGGTTTTCAGTCCACCGGGATACCCTTTTTTGCCCAAGCCTCCCTTGTGGGGTTTTCGACCTGCCGGATGTACAGTTTTTTTCTTTTTATCCCTAATTTTTGCCCGAACCTTTTTCATTTTCATATTTTTTTTGGTTCACCGGGATGCCCATTTTTGCCTGGACTATTTTAAGTATTTTTTAACTGCGTCCGCATTCACAGGGGATGGAAAATCCTCACCATCCATGGTTGTCAACAACAAGGCTCCGCCAGAGAATACCTTCTTGACCACGAATGGACCTTCATAATTGGGTGTCCACTTGCCCCGACGATCGTTTTGAGGAGGAAGGATCCTTTTCAACACCATATCTCCCACATGGTACACACGAGGTCGCACCCTTCGGTCAAAAGCACGCTTCATTCGCTGCTGGTACAACTGCCCATGACAAATGGCCGCCAGCCTCTTTTCCTCAATCAGGCTCAACTCTTCATACCGAGTCCTTACCCATTCAGCCTCTTCCAATTTCACATCCATCAAGACTCTTAATGACGGAATCTGGACCTCAACTGGTAGCACAACTTCCATCCCATACACAAGCGAGAAAGGCGTTGCCCCAGTAGATGTACGCACTGAGGTTCGATACCCATGCAATGCAAACGGCAACATCTCGTGCCAATCCTTATAGGTCACCCAAGATACAAGCTTCGTATTCAGCCACATTGTTGGTGCATTCAAATGTTAGTCGGGCAGCAAAAGGAATGTGGGATCCCTTCGGTTTAACCAAAACAACACCAACTCCGCTGCCATTCACGTTAACGGCCCCCTCAAACCTCAGAATCCATTCGGACTCAGGGTCAGGCCCCTCCTCCGGGATAGGTTCCTCACAATCTTTCGACTTGAGAAACATGATGTCCTCATCGGGGAACTCAAATTTCATCGGTTGATAATCCTCAATGGGTTGCTGGGCGAGGTAATCAGACAATACACTCCCCTTTATTACCTTTTGAGAAGTGTACTGGATATCGTATTCAGTCAAAATCATTTGCCATCTCGCAACCCGTTCGGTCAATGCTGGCTTCTCAAATATATACTTGATCGGATCCATCTTGGAAATCAACAAAGTGGTATGAACCAGCATATATTGTCTCAGTCGGCGAGCAGCCCATGCCAAAGTGCAGCAAGTTTTCTCGAGCAGTGAATATCTTGTTTCACAGTCGGTAAACTTTTTGCTAAGGTAGTAAATTGCATGCTCTTTTCGACCAGACTCGTCATGCTGCCCCAGTACACACCCCATAGACCCCTCAAGGACTGTCAAGTACAGGATTAACGGTCGCCCCTCTACAGGAGGCATCAGAATCGGAGGCTCCTGCAAATATTCTTTTATTTTTTCAAATGCCGCTTGGCAATCATCATTCCACCTGACCGTTTGATCTTTTCTCAACAACTTGAATATGGGTTCACACGTGGCTGTTAGATGAGATATGAACCGTGAAATGTAGTTCAATCTACCTAAGAAACCACGAACCTCTTTTTCTGTTCTCGGTTCAGGCATTTCTTTTATCGCTTTTACTTTAGCAGGATCAACCTCGATTCCTCTTTCACTTACAATAAACCCCAGCAACTTGCCGGACCGCACTCCAAAAGTGCACTTATTCGTATTAAACCTCAATTTGAATTGTCTCAACCGGTCAAACAACTTGGCCAAGTCTACCAGATGCCCCTCTTCTGTTTGTAACTTTGCTATCATGTCATCAACATAGCATTCGATCTCATGATGAATCATATCATGAAACAAGGTCACCATAGCTCTTTGATACGTGGCACCGGCGTTCTTGAGACCGAATGGCATCACCTTATAACAAAAAGTGCCCCATGGTGTGATGAACGTTGTTTTCTCCATATCATTTGGCGACATTTTAATTTGATTATAGCCAGAAAAGCCATCCATGAAGGAAAACACCGAGAATTGAGTTTTATTATCTACCAACACATCGATGTGAGATAATGGGAAATCATCTTTCGGGCTAGCTCTGTTCAAATCCCGGTAGTCCACACACATCCTCACCTTTCCATCCTTCTTCGGTACTGGCACAATGTTCGCGACCCAAGGCGGATAATTAGTGAGAGCTAGAAAACCAGCATCCAACTGCTTTTGTACCTCCTCTTTGATTTTCATGGCCATCTCGGGTCGAGTTCTGCGCAACTTTTGCTTTACTGGAGGACAATCTTCTCTCAATGGCAACTTGTGTACAACAATATTGGTATCCAACCCTGGCATATCTTGATACGACCAGGCGAAGATATCAACATACTCTTTCAACATTGCTACCATTCTGCTCTTGACATTCATCTCCAAAGCGGCCCTAATTTTTACTTCCTTTCTGATCTCCTCGGTGCCCAGATTAACAATCTCAACTTGCTCCTCGTGCGGTTGGATCACCTTCTCCTCTTGTTTCAACAACCTGGCTAACTCTTCCGGCAGTTCACAATCTTCTTCGCCTTCTTCTTCGGCATGATAGATCGAGTCGTCGAAGTCATATAGGGATGTAATAGGATTGTCATTAATGAGATCCGGAGAATAATCGCATCTGCATGAATGTTGATTCATGCATTGCTTTAGAGCCGGAACGAGACAAATTAAAAGGATGTAAAATGAAAACAAACATTGCCATTTTTATTATATTATTTTTTAACTGTAAAAATAAATGAAAAACAGAGAACACCACTTCTAATGCAAAAAATATCTGTTTATTAATGATGCAAATACTGCAAAATGAAACACATGAGGTGGCCCTTACAATGAACCATTACGTTTCGGGAAAAACGTATGGCTTTCATGCAAACAGAATTGACAAATTGAAATATTACTCTTCACGCAGAGTGACAGTGATGATCTTTTCGGCTTTCCAGTTCTGGATCTCCATTCCTGGTACGCACGGTTTTATCCATGAGTCAAGCTTGCAGTCACTGTCAGTCTCTTCACCCACAGCCCAGATACGGCCTGGATCTAGCATTCCAACACTGGTAAATGTGAACGGTTGGCGACGACCTTTATTTGGTCCAGACAAGCCTTGGCCTGGCTGATAACCAATCCCAAACTTATCCTCCTTCACCGCAACATCTACCACTCTTCCCCAACCTGGGGCCTCTCCATTTTTCACCACCTCCACAGCCTATTTATAAGAAGCAATGGACGGCTTCTTCTCTCTTTCGGTGAAAACGGCATTCTCCACCTTGACGGTTTCAAACGCCTAGCTTGGTGTTTCGAATATTTCACCGTCCATTTCCACATACTTAAATGATGACAACTGGCTGACAAAAATATCCTCCTCTCCGCAAACCGTCATGACTTACCCGTCCAAGGTATACTTTAACTTCTGATGTAGAGTCCATGTTACTGCCCCAGCAGCATGTATCCATGGACGACCCAACAAACAGTTGTACGCCAGCTGAATGTCCATGACATAAAACACATATTTGAACAACTCAGGACCAATCTTTACGGGGAGCTCAACTTCCCCGAACACAGCCCTTTTAGAGCCATCAAACGCTCTAACCACCAGATCAGTAGGCCTCAAAGTCAATCCCTCGCAGTCCAATTTAGCCGAGGCCTTCTTAGGCAACACATTGAGTGACGAGCCCGTATCAACCAAAACATGCGAAAGCACAGCTCCTTTACACTCCATCGAAATGTGTAGTGCCTTATTGTGATTGCGCCCATCCACAGTAAGATCGAGATCCGTGAAACCCAACCCATGGCTGGCATTAACACTCGATACCACTGTCTCTAATTGATTGACTGTAATCTCCTACGGGACGTAGGCCCTCTTCAAGATCTTCAACAAAGCATCTCTATGACCTTTTGAACTCAACAGCAAAGATAAGATCGAAATTTTGGACGGAGTCTGCTGCAAATGATCAACAAGTTTGTACTCAGACTTCTTAATAATTCTCAAAAACTCCTCGGCTTCAGCGTCAAACTCATTTTCCAGCTCAACAGGCGCCTGTGCCGCTCTAGGAGTATCCTCATTCACCACCTGCTTTCCTTTTGCCCTGGCTAAAACCTCGGCCTTATCTCTCTGTTCTTTTTCTACATCACCACCTCTCAACGTGTTAGGTGCAAACAACCTCCCACTGCGAGTGAAACCACTAAGCCCGGCATTGTCCACCTTGGAAACGGTGGTATGAACTGCAGCCTGATCTTCCTTCTTTTCCCCATTGCAATACACATCACCATCATAGTCCCATGGCACGGCACCATCACCTTCATACGGAATAGTCCGGGTACCGTGATGGTAATTGGAGCCGCATCTGCCGGCACTGACAAGTGGACAGGATCGAAATAAATGGTGATCATTGAAATGTCCTCCTTCTCCAAAGCAACTTTCTCGAATCAGAGACTTCCCTCATTCATCATTTTCTGAACCGTCTCCCTCAACATTACACACCCATTTGCAGTTACAGCACAAGCAGCACAATAATTATCACAACCAGGAAAAACTCCATTCTTTAACAACTGTCTCTTGACCACAGACATTGGGGTCCTCAACTGATCCACATCCGTCACCCCGATTTTACTTTTATCCTCAGAAATTACATTCACCCCCATCTGACCATGCGTCGACATGGGATTAGCATTAACATTCGGCGATGGTGCAAAATTGATGGCCTTGGAATCCACCAAGTCTTGGACAACATGCTTAAAGGCTTTACAACCCTCAATATTGTGCCCGGGAGCACCAGAATGGAACTCACACTTGACGTTCTCATCATAACTTGCTGGCCTCTGATCTGGTCTTAACGGAGCTAACATCCTCAACTTTACCAACCCAAGATCCTTCAACTTCTTCAACAGAAGGGCATATGTCATGGGTGGCCTATCAAACTGGCGATCTGCCATCCTTCCCCTAACTTGGTGCCCAGCCATTTGTGTTCTCTGCTGAAATGGTTGTTGTTGCTGTTGCTGTTGTGCGGGTTGATTATCAGCAGGAATCGTTACTGCAGCAGTATGCTGGTAGTAATGATTCCTACCATGTCCTCTTTGGGCATACACAGCACTCGAGTCACCCTCTTTCTTGCGCTGACCATTTCCGAAGGGCTTCTTCAATCCAGACGACGGAGCATTTCCTTGTATTTTCCCATTTTCAACCAACTTTCAATCCTCTCACCAGCCACTACTATATCCGCAAAACCAGTAACTGGACATCCCACCATCCTCTCAGCAAAAGTCCCCTGAAGAGTACCCATGAACAAATCTGACATCTCCCGATCCACTAATGGGGGTTGAACCCTGGCAGCCAGCTCTCTCCACCTTTGTGCATACTCTTTAAACCCCTCGTTCGGCTTTTGAGACATACCCTGCAATTGGGTACGGCTTGGTGCCATGTCAGCGTTAAATTGGTATTGTTTGAAGAAAGCATCCCCCAAATCCTGCCAGCTCTTTATATCTGACGATCTCAGCTTGGTGTACCACTCGAGAGACCCGCCAGATAAGCTATCCTGGAAAAAGCACATCCAGAGCTTCTGATCCATGGTGTAGGCAGATATCTTTCGAACAAAGGCCTGAAGATGAGTTTCCGGGCAAGAACTTCCATTGTACTTATCAAACGTGGGCACCTTGAATTTCTGTGGGATCACAATCCCCTCAACCAGCCCCATATTTGTCATGTTAATAGTCCCAGGAGTGGTATGGCTTTCCAGAGCCCTAATCTTTTCTGCTAGCACCTGAATCTCTTTGTTCGGCGGTTGAACACCATACTGACCGAACTGCTCATTCAGCATAGAGAACTGATCCTCTTCTTTATCCTCCACAGCCCCAAAGAAAGGAGAAAACTGAGTTTCCTTCAGAATGTTGCCAACATGACCTGGACCACTGCCTGCAGCAAAACCAAGACCACCACCATTGTTGATGAATACACCACCATTAGTTGCCTTCCTTCTGGGATCGCCACCACCCCTAGAACCACCAGGACCATGGTTGGAATTACCCTCTTGACTATTACCATTATTGGCAATCGAAGCCAACTCAAGCTTCTCCACCTTCTCGGCGATTGCTTTATGCTCCATGGCGAACCCTTGCATGGCGTTGATCAACTCACTCATCTTCTCTTTCAGCTCGAGAATGTCAGTGTTGGATGGATCCATCAGTCTGGGTTTATTGCGTCTGGTAAAGTATCTGTGCGGACGAGTTACGTGTAGAGGGATGATTCTGCGTGCGTGAGCAATGATTCCTGTAACAACCAAACATGTTAGAAACCGGCACCTGCAAAATAGAGGACAAGTTATTATGATTCATGCATGAATGCAATGTTTATCCGTATGAGGAACATTCTGTCCTTCGATCCTGGCTTCATTAAGACGGATAATAATTCGCCAGCAACATTCTGACATCAATCATTTGGCTTTGCCATACGGAACAGAAAGTTGTGCTTTAGCAAAGATATCACCCGACCATGTGTGTTTTAAGTAAGGGTGACACGGAAAAGCAAATAAAGCTTTGAGATTAATCACTGAATGATAATAACCACTGTGTAGCAAAAAAGTGCAACACGTGCGAGAGTCATATATCATATCTGATACAAATCAAATTTACAATCTTCCAGAATCGAAAAGAAATACGAGCAAGTGAATTCCGTCAACATGCCTGACGGTAATCCAACACATGATAACAACTGCAATAAAAGTCTAATCTGAAGAAGGTCCCACCGAAGGCTCTGCATCATCAACCATCCTGGTAAACTTCATAGTGAACCTGAGCTTAGTGTTCTCCTGCTGAAGTCTTCCCACCTCTTTCTGATGAATCTTCATCTGACGGAAATAATGGTCCCTTTCAGCAAGATAGTGATCTCTCTTGGCCATAATCTTCGCTTTCTCTTTTTCCTCAACCCTCAGCTTCGCTTCCCATTCTGTGGTAAGGGCTTTGGCTCTAGCTTCCCTCTGAGTCTTCACAAGGACTTGTCTCTTCTTTTCATCTTCAATGACCTTCAAAGCTCTAGCCAACTGCTCTTTGGTAAGGTCGTGCTCCTTCGTAGATGACTCTAAAGCTTGGCTGATCTTACAGTAATAGGCGGTGTCTTTCTCAAAACGCTTCACCTCCTGAGCATGCCTCTTAGCCTGGTCTTCTGCTTTCCCCTTGATTTCCTGATTAGCCAGTAGAATTCCAGCAACACTCATTTCTATCTCAGTCTTCTCTGCTTGCAGTTGATCTCTTGCCCTCCTCATCTCAAGAAATTCTTCCATACTGACAGAAGAGTGTGGCTCCTCAATCAACGGATACCAAAGATCACCCACAAGAAATGGCAGATGAGTGAGCTCAACCCTCTTTCTGAGCCAATCATCAAATGGAGGAAAAGACCTGTTATTAGCTCTACCAAAAGGAATCTTGCCTTTCCTTTGAATGTTGCGTCGTGCATCAGACACTTGCTCCAACAATGACTGATTACCCTCAATCGGGAAGTAGAAAGACTCCTGAATCTCACGCTCGAGGGGAGGAACCTCCATAGCAAATCCCATTTGTCTCTTAAGAAGCGTCGGGTTGTAATTAATACACCCTTGAACTCCTATAAGGGGCACATTGGGAAAACTCCCGTAGCTGTAAATAAAATCTCGTCCAGCCACATCAATGTGAGTCGAAGCTAGGTCCTTAGCTCGCAAACCCATCAACTTGGTTGCCCAATTTACGGTATGGTCAAGAAAGACAAAGGCACCCTTGGAAGGCAAATATCCCATGAACCACTTATATAACAATTGAGCACAACATCTAACCAATCCTCCACGCCGCTTCTCGTTCCGATTATGGACCGAATAATAAACATCCCCAATCAAGGTAGGAATGGGATTTTTTTGAGCAAACACCCGGATGGCATTAATATCCACAAAATTCTTCTGATTAGGGAACAGAACAATTCCATAAATTCTTACGGCAAGCAAAGCACAAACAGTCTTCCAATTGCCCAAAACAACATGTTCCTTGGCTCTGGCCTCCAAGAAACTCAGATGAAAACCGGGCAACTTTCCTTTCTCCTTAAAACCTTTCTTAGTCACTTCCGGGCTCAAATAAAGAGCATGAGAAATCTCAACAATATCAGGGTCTTCCTTAGTAATATAAAAAGGAATCTGGTTTTTGACCCGAATGCCCAGAATACCGGCATAATCCTCCATCAAAGGTCCCAACAAATAGTCTGGGAAGAAAAAACATCTCAAACCCGGATCATAAAACTGGAGAAGAGTATGGATGGCACTCCTATCCCCATCTGTGAGCCTGAAAACCATCTTCGTAATACTGCCATAAACCTCACGGAACATCTCCACATGGTCAGGCGTGATCAATGCTATCATACCCTTCAACACGCTAATCTCTGGATCAAAGAAACTGTAGACAACATCATCTTTTAAGTCGGCCCTCATACCTGGAACAAGGATGTCTCTCAACCAGAATCTCAAACAAGAATGTACCCTACATATGGATAAACATGAGTTAGATGCAGATAAATGCAAAATGGGAATGATGCAGATGCATGAATGCTATTCATAGTGCCATCCTCCAAGACATCTGAACATCAACTGTACTGGATTCCGGTCTCAGAACTGACCACAACCATCTAAGGGACTAAGTAACCAAAAATCTAACTCGGGGAATCCGAAATAAACGGAACCGGAAGATACATCACCATCATCACAGGAAAGTCACTGAAGGATAGCAACAAGATCATCTGAGCAAGTACCCCAAATCTAACTCGGGGAATCCGAAATAAACGGAACCCGCTAATAAATACCACGGACAGAACTCCGGCGTGCCAAAAATAAATATCCATAAATCCAACTTATAAATAGAAACCCAGATCACGAACCAAACCAAAGTCACCATCAAAGAGTCACCAACAGAAACTGTACCTGTAGGAACCAAACCCCTCCCCTCACAGGTGAATTCTAATAAGGTCATCCTAAGGCGGATAATCGGTCTCGACAATAGGACGAGATACTCAACGGGTTTTCCCTTTCGGGTGTGCGGTGCAGCTCTCATAAGATCATCTAAACCAAAGATTCGGGAAAGAACGGTCACCAAAGTCAACAGCTCAAAAGAGATAACCCAACCATAGTGGAAACTCCACAAGGAAGAGCTCTCTCGAAAGAACCTCGTCCGGCTGTGGTATATCACGTCGCAACAACATGTTGATTTAACATGTGAGGAAACATGAGACCACGCTAATCCTAGGTGTATACTCGGGCTTGGGTTTTAGCCCCACTCAGAACACCCACCTCCAAATTAGAGGAACCACACTTGTCCAGAATCCAGCATAGTGATAACATGATGCATGCAAACATATATGCAAATATACATATAATCACAGTATAATAATCACAAATGCAATAAATAAAGCAGTAAAAGCAACCCAAACTACCCTACAAACTACGCTAAAGAGCGCTTGGATTGACTCGCTTAGGGAAGATGGACCAGCAAGAGGTCAACTTCAGTCCCCAGCAGAGTCGTCAGTTGTCGCAACGCGAAAAACAACCGGCGGGGAAAATACAGAGCCGCCACCGACGCTATTCATCCTATGACGGAAAGGGAGCGCAGGACTAACCTAAGAAAGGGAAAGGAACGGTCTTACGACCAGAGATTACAAGGTACGGGAGTCGGTTACGCAAGGAGAAGGATTAGCACCCCCTCACGTCCACCGTACTCGACGGGATCCATGCTCAAAAGATAGCTCAAAGAAAAGGAAAGGGCTGGTAATAAACTGCTCAAAGAAACTGCACAAACTGGGACAATAAACAGGTGGGGGAGAGAAAGAAGACGGAGGAAATGGACTCGGCAGGATGTTGCATCCTGGGCCTACGTAGTTTGTCAGAAACAAACATCAGAGTCGACGTAGTTCGGGAAAAGGAGACATGCCCTATAAGACATCGCATCTTATGCCTACGTATCTTCTCTATCCAGAGGAGAATCAGAGCACTCGTAGCTCGGCTAACGCACGCTGAAACAAGACACCAAAAAGGGACGCTGAGACGTCAAAAGAAACACCCAAAAGGAAACAGAATGCCAATACATGGACTTACACCCGACTCCCAACAATAACAAACGCTAAAGAAAAAGGTTATCAGAACAAACCCCAACAAAGTAACCAAATATCCAGTATCGATATGTATAACCAGTCACCACAAATGGACCCCACAGATGAACCCCAATATGAATAACAATCGTCACAAATGAACCCCGAGATGAACCCCAAGTGAATAACAGAAGTCACAGATGAACCCCGAACGGATAACAGGTAACCAAAGTGAAGCCCAACTAGTGAACCCCGAATAATAACAGAAGAAATCCCCCAAGTATGAACATGCAACACCCACACACGCTGAACAGACGGGTACTCGCACCAAAGAGAACAAATGCCAGGAACAAAAACACGAAGCGGTAAACACAAGTTGAGAATAAGGGTGAACACACGCGAAAACAAAGAAAAGGGTGCCCGGAGAGATTGCCCTCAACCTCCTGCCTACGTATCTCATCTGGTATGAGAATCAGGGCGACGTAGTTCCCCTTACCAAGGGTAAAACACTCTCCTAACCAAAGACCGGGGAAACAACAAACTAATAGGGAGAATAAGACTCGAGCCTAATAGTTGTCATGCAATCAATATCCCTAAGTCGAGGTCTCTAACAAGAACTTAACTCATCCTAGAAGCGAGTCAACTCAAGTCTAAACTCTACATACGCTCAACTTCCTCAGAAGTTAATCGTACGACTCCTACAGAAATGGAGATGAGAAGAGGAAAGCACATCAGTACAAGTAAACAAATATCACACATTATATCCATACAAGAGGCTCAAACAATGGGTGGGCTTTAGTCAAGAGGGGTCATATCAACCTCGACAAACAAGCCAAACTGTAAGGGGTAATCTGTAGCTCTTAACCACTAACATTGAACGTCAGGGTGAAGCTGATCAAAGTCTAAATGAGGATGAGACCTCATGCTCTTAACCCTGGCCAGGGTGAGCTCATGACACAGAAAGCGTGGGGATCCAGAAAGTGGGATCCTTTTCCACTTGACAGACTCTGGACAAAAGATCTGGGGCACATGTTCAGAAGCATCAGCACGTGGTGCGAGCATAAAGAACGACACACTGAATAACGGGGGATTGACTACTAATCCCTTTTATCCGTCAATTGCCTCTTCTTGGAGGTCTTATCAAATATAACACATGCCTCTTCTTGGAGGTCTTTGGGCACAATTTTAAACAAACACAAACAGAGCCTCTGAAGGAGGACTTGCCAGCAAAATGCCTGCCAAAAAGGTGACAAGACTTCGGACTACATGAAGTAAGAAGCTAACTATCTGAGTGGTGTGTCAACCACAATCCAATGCTCAAGCAAGAGCTAAAGCAAGTAAGCAACTAAGGTACCTGTACAAAGACCAAACAGTTAGTACTTCAGTCATAAAACCAGAAGACAAGCAGTGAAACCCTCTAACAGTTACACAATTCAATGCAGAAGTGCCCTAGCACTCAAACGAGCTTATAAGCTCACCACAACAATTAAAACCCTACAAAACAGAAATAGGCCAGCACTCAATGCATTTTGTATCTCACAAGGTGAGAACAAACCCAATCATCAATGATAAGTATCCAAACCTGAAACAAGAGACAAAGTTAGTTTATGTACATCCAATCAATGTAAGAACAAAAATAGTTCTACAACAGATTCCAGGATTTTGATGATAACAAAGGATGAAACCAAAAATGGCACTCTAACGAAAAGTCTCTAAGTGTGCAGGACTCTAAACAATAAGAAAGGAATCTGATGACGTCATCAGATACAGAATCAAATCAGATACAAATTACCAGAAGATCAGAAGTATCTGAAGAGGAAAAGCGCTCTAGAAGTTCTGACTCCAAGCCACAACGGATCAGAATATCAGAAGTATCTGAAGAGAAGAAGCGCGCTCTAGTAGTTCTGACTCTGAGCAACGAAAGAGTAACGGCAACTTCAAATTCAAATGGAAAGAAACTATTATTGGAAAGAAGTTATTCAGGGAGACAAAGTTGTTTTGGCAAGAAACAACAGAAGTTATGGCATTAATTTCTAATCAAGACAAAAATATCTGCCATCAAATTCAACGGTCCTTTCACCTCTATATAAAGGACAGCAAACAGCATTGAGAGATACACCTGAACACTCCAAAATATTCTCTCTCTCTCTCAACCTTTCACGAGATTTTGCTCAGAACGTGAAACATTCTATTTGCTCATACTGCTGTAATACTTGCTTTATCCTAGAAGCACTCTAGATTACATACTCTGTTTTTATCTAAATTGTTTTATATTCCTCAAGTGACTCTGCGCAGTCTGTATACTTGAGAGGACTAAGAGATCTTTCTCTTAGACGTTGGTTGTAATAATCTTTCAAGATTAGTGGATTAAGTCCTTGTTGAAGGCAAAATCACCTTGGCCGGGTGGACTGGAGTAGCTTTGTGTTATAAGCGAACCAGTATAAAATCCTGTGTGATTTTATTTTTGCAAAAGCGCTTATTTTCCAAAACAATTCAAACCCCTTTTCTTGTTTTTCTCACCTTCAATTGGTAACAGAGCTTTGGCTCTGTTATTGATTTTCCAATCAAACACTTAGCCGTGTAGAGAGATCCAGAACGAGAAAAACTATGGCCCAGACAAACGAAAGAGACAGTTACAATGCTAAGCCTCCTGTATTTGATGGAGAGAAATTCGATTACTGGAAAGATAGAATTGAAAGTTTCTTTCTAGGCTATGACGCTGATCTCTGGGACATTGTCACAGATGGATACAAACCTCCTGTAACTAATGCTTGAGTTGAAGTTCCGAGAAGCAAGATGACAGATGATCAGAAGCGCGAATTCAAGAATCATCACAAAGCCAGAACGATACTTCTCAATGCCATATTCTATAATGAGTATGAAAAAATCACCAACAGGGAAACAGCCAAAGATATACTTGACTCCCTGAAGATGACTCATGAAGGAAACTCTCAGGTCAAAGAAACAAAGGCTCTGGCTCTTATCCAGAAGTATGAAGCCTTCAAAATGGAGGATGACGAAGCCATAGAGGTAATGTTCTCTAGATTCCAAACTCTTATTGCAGGTCTCAAAGTTCTAGACAAAGGATACACAACTGCAGACCACGTCAAAAAGATAGTCAGAAGCTTGCCAAAGAAGTGGAGACCCATGGTCACTGCCCTAAAGCTGTCAAAGGATCTGAATAACATCAGTCTTGAAGAGCTTGTCATTTCCCTCAGAAGCCATGAGATAGAACTAGAGGAAGATGAGCCTCAGAAGAAGAACAAGTCTGTAGCATTAATGTCCAGATCTGAAAGACGCAAATCTGACAGAAACAAAGCATTCCAGGCCGAAACAGAAGATGCTGATGACTCTGAACAGGAAGATTCTGATGATGAAGAAGAATTGTCCCTCCTAACCAGAAGAGTTAAACAACTCTGGAAAAAGAGGAACAATAACAACTTCAGGAGACCAAGACCTAGAGGGGATCGATCAGAATCAACATCTAAAGGTAAAACTAACAAAGATGTTATTTGTTATGAATGTAAAGAAACAGGTCACTACAGGAATGAATGTCCTAAGTTAAAGAAAGACAGTTCCAGAAAAGAGAGCTTCAAGAAAAATTTCCTCAGAACCAAAAAGGGATTAACGGCTACCTGGGATGATAGCGAGTCTGACTCATCAGAATCTGACTCTGATGAACAGGCCAATGTAGCATTCATGGCTACCACATCCAATAACAGTTCAGATGAAGAATCTGAAGAGGTATTTTCTGAACTCTCTCGATCTGATCTAGAATCATGCTTGTCTGAAACTCTTAGCTCATATCAGAAACTAAAACAAAAGTTTAAAGCAATAAAAGGTTGTCTTGAAGAAAAATTTGAAGAATGTGGCAAACTTGAGATGACAATTCTAGAACTAAAAGATGAAAACAGATCTTTAACATTACAAAGAGATGCAGCAAAGAAAAATTGTTTAAAACTGGAAGAAGCGTTATCTCAAGCTCCACAAACTTCAAATACGATAATTTATAAATACGAAAAAGCCTTTCAAAAGTTTCTGAAAAATGGGATAGGAAGGAGTGTAATGGCATTCATGATTTATGGAGTCAGTCAGAACAATAGAAAAGGAATTGGGTATGATCCTAAGGAAGATAAAACTTCTACTAGTGACCAACTTAAATCTCCATTTTCATATCACTATACACACACACAAGAACAAAAATTTGAAAATGCTAGAAAACCCAACGTGATAAGAAACTCTGGGAAAACTAATCAGAAAGGACCCAAGAGACTCTGGGTACCAAAAGATAAGATTGTTTATGTTGCAGATATCCTATGCAGCAAAGTTCAAACACCAGTCATGGTACCTGGACTCTGGATGCTCGCGACACATGACGGGAAGAAAGTCTATGTTCCAAATCCTGGAACTTAAAGACGCTGGATTCGTAGGCTTCGGAGGAGATCAGAAAGGAAGGATCAGAGGCTCCGGAACTATTGGTAATGGTACTCTTCCCTCTATATCTGATGTCCTTTACGTAGAAGGATTAATGCATAATTTGTTATCCATAAGTCAATTAAGTGATAACGGTTATGATGTGATCTTTAATCAAAAAACATGTAAAGCCATAAATCAAAACAATGGTTTTGTCCTATTCACAGGCAAGAGGAAAAACAATATTTATAAAATTAATCTTTCTGATTTAAAAGAACAAAATGTGAAATGTATGATGTCCGTTCACGAAGAGCAATGGGTATGGCATAGACGCTTGGGCCACATTAGCATGAGGAAATTATCTCAGCTAAATAAACTCGAGTTAGTCAGAGGCCTACCTAAGCTGAAGTTCTCTTCAGATGCTCTGTGTGAAGCATGTCAGAAAGGAAAATTTTCAAAAACTTCTTTCAAAAAGAAAACTATTGTTACTACCTCTAAGCCTCTGGAACTTCTTCACATTGATCTATTTGGTCTTGTGAAAACAGCATCAGTCAATGGAAAGAAGTACGAACTAGTCATTGTTGATGATTTCAGTCGCTGGACATGGGTGAAATTCCTAAAACACAAGAGTGAGTCTCACTTTGTATTCACGAGTTTCTGCTCCAAAGTGCAAAAAGAATTTGACTCTAAAATTGTCAGAGTCAGAAGTGATCATGGTGGGGAATTCGAAAATAAATCCTTTGAGGAATTATTTGACTCTAATGGAATATCCCATGATTTCTCCTACCCTAGAACTCCACAACAAAATGGAGTTGTAGAGAGGAAGAATAGGACACTCCAAGAGATGGCCAGAACCATGATCAATGAAACGAATGTGGCTAAGCACTTTTGGGCCGAAGCTGTAAATACAGCGTGTTATATTCAGAATAGAATCTCCATAAGACCTATTCTGGAAAAGACTCCCTATGAACTGTGTAAAGGAAGAAAACCAAACATTTCATACTTTCATCCATTTGGATGCCCTTGTTTTATTTTAAACACTAAAGAACATCTGAACAAGTTTGATTCCAAAGCACAGAAAGGTATTATGTTAGGATACTCAGAACGCTCTAAAGGCTACAGAGTATACAATACAGAAACCAAAATTGTGGAAGAATCAATTCATGTCAGATTTGACGATAAGCTTGACCCTGAAAAGTCAAAGCTAGTTGAAAATTTTGCAGATTTGGAAATCACTCTTGCAGGATCTGACAAAGCTCCAGAAGCTACTGACACTCAGAATTCTGAGGAAATTAATCCTCCATTAATTCCAAAGAAAGCTAAAAGTCGCCTCAACGTATCTGAAGAATTGATTCTGGGCAACAAGGACGAACCTGTCAGAACCAGATCTACCTTCAGGACTTCTGAAGAGACTCCTCTGGGACTAGTGTCTCTGATCGAGCCTACATCCTGTGATGAAGCACTTCAAGATAACGACTGGGTTCTAGCCATGCAAGAAGAATTAGATCAATTCACAAAGAATGATGTCTGGGATCTTGTTCCCAAGCCCAGAAGCACTCACGTTATCGGAACCAGATGGGTATTCAGAAACAAGCTGAACGAGAAAGGAGAAGTCGTTAGAAACAAAGCTCGACTGGTAGCTCAAGGTTACAGTCAACAAGAAGGTATTGACTACAATGAAACCTTTGCTTCAGTCGCAAGGTTAGAATCTATTCGTCTTCTTGTATCGTTCGCTATAAATCATTCTATTAAATTATATCAAATGGATGTCAAGAGCGCATTCCTTAATGGTTATATATCAGAAGAAGTGTATGTCAACCAACCTCCAGGTTTTGAAAATCCAAAATTTCCAGAACATGTTTTTAAACTTAATCTTTATATGGACTTAAACAAGCTCCCAGAGCTTGGTATGAACGTTTAAGTAACTTTCTTCTGGAACACAATTTTATCAGAGGGAAAGTTGACTCCACACTCTTCCAGTAAGAACCTTAACAATGATCTCATGATATGCCAGATATACGTTGATGATATTATTTTTGGTTCAGCTAACGCCTCTGTTTGTCAAGAATTCTCTGAGTTAATGCAGGCAAAATTTGAAATGAGCTTAATGCAAGAACTAAAGTTCTTTCTGGGAATTCAAATTAACCAAACTTCAGAAGTCACGTACGTCCATCAAAGCAAATACATAAAAGATGTTCTGAAGAAATTTGACATGGCTGAATGCAACTCTGCAAAGAGTCCCATGCATCCAACATGCATTCTTGAAAAGGAAGAAGTCAGTAAAAAGGTTTGTCAGAAGCTCTATCGTGGTATGATAGGCTCCCTTCTCTATCTGACTGCTACTCGACCTGATATTCTCTTTAGTGTCTGTCTATGTGCCAGATTCCAGTCAGATCCTAGAGAAACTCACTTAACAGCAGTTAAGAGAATTTTCAAATATCTGAAAGGAACTCCTAACCTGGGCCTGATGTATGAGAAAACGTCAGAGTATAGACTTTCGGGTTACTGTGATGCAGATTACGCAGGAGATAGATTGGAATGAAAAAGCACATCTGGAAATTGTCAGCTCCTAGGAAACAATCTGATATCCTGGGCCAGCAAAAGACAGTCAACTATCGCTCTATCAACTGCAGAAGCTGAATACATCTCAGCATCACTGTGCACAACTCAGATGCTCTGGATGAAGAATCAGTTAGAAGATCTGCAAATCTTCGAGAGTAACATTCCTATCTTTTGTGATAATACTGCTGCCATTTGTTTAAGTAAGAATCCCATTCTACACTCCAGAGCTAAGCACATTGAAATAAAGCATCATTTTATCAGAGACTATGTTCAGAAATGGATAGTAACATTGAAGTTCATTGATACAGATCATCAATGGGCAGATATCTTTACTAAGCCTTTAGCTGAAGATAGATTTCTCTTTATCTTAGAAAATCTGAACATTCAAAATTGCCCTGAATAAACTATGCCTCTGAAGCTGTAAAATGAGACTCTGACTTAAACAAATAAGATTCTGCCTCTGACTCTGATACTTCTACCTAGTTAAGAAGATATCTGAGTCAGAAATCTCCAGGAACCATTCGTTTGGTATTCCTGAAGATCAGATAAAGCAAAAACGTGGAGTGACTTGCGTCTAACCTTGGAACTTCTAGACAGCTGTCTAGCAGTAATCAAGGAACAGACTCTTGAGATCTCCTCGAGCAGTGTGCAAACTATTGGGATTAGACATTCATTAATGAGCCATAATCATTTCTCCCTCTAAACGTGCTAACTTGGTTTTTGTGCTAAACTCTGATTGCTGTGTCGTTTTGCATGCGCCCTTTTGGGTATTTAAACACTCTTTGCTCACTTGCACACATTTCACTCTCACTCACTCGTTCAAACCAAGTTCTCTCAGGCATTTCTACAAGCAGTTCATCTTCATCTCAGTTCTTCATCATCAATGGATTCTCAACAACAATCTGTGTTCAACTTCTCTCAGCAAATGAACTCCAGCAACGCAGCTCAAAGCACATCTACTCCAACCGTTACAGGCGTAACTACAATACCAGTTTACAAGGAGCCTCACATTCTTGACCGTGGGCCTCATATAAATCTTGCAACTCCATTTGAGAAACTGGATGTGCTGTGTGAATCCCTGGTGGATTTCAACAACATGAAGAGGAATGAAGTAGACCTAACTGAAGAACTTCATCAACAAGGTTGGGAAAACTACTTTCAACGCCTATATGGCCCTGTTTACCCAAACCTTATTAAGGAATTCTGGAGGTTTGCTGATGCTGATGATCATTTCATCGTCTCCTACGTCTTGGGTGTCAAAATTGTGATAACTGAAAAGTCAATTGCTGCCCTGCTGAACATGGAAAAAGCTGGAGGAAGAAGAATTTACAACATAAATCCCAGAGCCAGATACATTGCTCATGAAATCAACCCAACAATCTTTAAACTCAACACAGAAGGAAATCCCTCAAAGAACAAAGAACTACATCAGAATCTCCGGGTGTGGCTCAAAATCATTCTGGGAACTATTCATCATTGCCCAGCATCTAACTCATCAGATTACATCAATACAGATCAGAAATGTATTCTGTATTGTATCCATAAGGGTCTGAAGTTGTGCCTCCCTGCACTCCTCTTCAAATACCTCAGAGATTCTATACGGGAAACCAGGAACGACATGAAACCCAGAACGTACATTCCTCTAGGAAGACTCCTCTCAGATGTGCTGATAGAAAATGGGCTCGTGGACCATCTGGTAAAACACAAACTCATGGAAGATTTGGCAATAGAAACTGGAAGGCCTCTGAACTCCAGGAATCTGAAGAGCATGGGGATTCTGGAGAAGATTCACGTTAAACCTACTCTGGACACCTCTTGGGAAGCCTTAAAAGATCAGAGGGATATGCCAAATGGTCTATGTAGGTTCTACAAGGATGAACCCAAAGAGGCAATTCTCCATTATCTTCAACGTCTGAAGGATGAAGGAATGGACATCTCAGACTTCAGATTGAGTGACCTGCCAGATTCAGCTCCAGATTTCGTAAGGTTCAAAAGGGGTCCATCTGAGAAGGCATCAAAGGCGAAGAAAGCAAAGCTAGGAGAATCTTCTGAATCAAGACCTCCAGCACCTCTGCAAGAGTCTTCTGGTAAGTCTGCCTCCTCTACTCCCTCTATACAGCCAATCGCTTCCTCTATTTCCCTACCAACACCCATCTACACCACCTCTGAAACTCCTCCTTCCACCACCAGAACCTCTCAACCCTTACCTAAATTCAACCTTGCCAATACCTCCTTACCCCTATCCGAAGCTGAACAATTAAATCAAACCACTTCCTCATCCTCAGCCCCAGAATCACCTCCCTACTTTGAAATTTCCTCTGACACCGAACCCTCTAACCCCGCTTCTCCCACACTAGCCCAACTTCAGACTCTAAACCGTGATTCACAACAACCACAACAACCTCCACCTGAGCCTGAAATAACCTCACCACCCACAGAACAACCAACCGTCACTCCATCTGAAGTTCAACCCTCTGACCTCAATACCTCTAACATTACCCCTCCAAACACTTCCGTTGAACCTCCAACTCTCAACCTAAGCCCTCCAAACTCTCCACCTCAACCATCTGAGCCAGAACATTCCCTGCCAACCCTAGAGGAAGCAATTATGTTGTTTGCAGGAGCATCAGTTGAAAAGGTCAAGTCTCTGACCATCAACTCTGGTATCAGTGATGATCCTGACTCTGTTAGGACACACTGGAACAGAGTCATTGGCTGGATGACATCTGAGGCCTTTAAACTGAAGCACATCTCTGAGCAAGTCAGAAACGACTTCATCAGAGACGCTGAGGCAAGACTACAGGAGCGCTTGGCCAGAGAAGCTGAAGAACAGGCCAGAAGGGAAGAAGAAGAAGAAAGAGCCAGACAAGAAGAAATCCAAAGGGCAAGGGGTGCTGAAGCCAAAGCTCTAGCTGACGCTGCTGCTGCTGAAGCTGAAGCAAAGGCTGCTGCTGAAGCTGAAGCTAAAGCCGCTGAAGAACAGCATGCTCTGACTTAGGGGGAGTCCTCTACTTTTGCCCCCCTGGTCCTCAGGACTCTTAAGGAGCTTCAGAAAGAGCAAAAGGAAGTTCGGGCCAGATTGGATCAACAGGACACTGTCAACGCCAACATTCAGAACCTGCTGCACCAACTGCTTCAGAGAATGCCTCCTCCTCCCAACCCTTAGGCACTTAGGATTTTTTTGTTGCCTGTTGCCTTGCTTGTCTTTGTCTCTGATGCTTTTATCTGAATATATATATATATATATATATATATATATATATATTTTTTCTTCCTGCTTATTATTTCGTTTAAGTATTTTTGATTCTGACAAAAAGGGGGAGAAATCAAATAGCTCTGATGAAAAATTGCCTAATACCTTAAGCACTCTGCAAACATACTATTCTATAAAATAAATCTATCTAACACTTGACTTAAGAAATTGCAGAAAGGTATCGAGAAACCTCATTGCTTGGAAGCTCTGGTAAGAACTTCTGAACTCCCTAGCCTATCTCAGGGGGAGCTCACTTCTATCTGATCTGATAAACTCTAATTTCTTAATGTTTCATCTGTCATTTGAGTTTGTTTGGTCATCATCAAAAAGGGGGAGATTGTAAGAACAAAAATAGTTCTACAACAGATTCTAGGATTTTGATGATAACAAAGGATGAAACCAAAAATGGCACTCTAACGAAAAGTTTCTAAGTGTGCAGGACTCTAAACAAGAAGAAAGGAATCTGATGACGTCATCAGATACAGAATCAAATCAGATACAAATTACCAGAAGATCAGAAGTATCTGAAGAGGAAAAGCGCTCTAGAAGTTCTGACTCCAAGCCACAACGGATCAGAATATCAGAAGTATCTGAAGAGAAGAAGCGCGCTCTAGTATTTCTGACTCTGAGCAACGAAAGAGTAACGGCAACTTCAAATTCAAATGGAAAGAAACTATTATTGGAAAGAAGTTATTCAGGGAGACAAAGTTGTTTTGGCAAGAAACAACAGAAGTTATGGCATTAATTTCTAATCAAGACAAAAATATATGCCATCAAATTCAACGGTCCTTTCACCTCTATATAAAGGACAGCAAACAGCATTGAGAGATACACCTGAACACTCCAAAATATTCTCTCTCTCTCTCTCTTAACCTTTCACGAGCTTTTACTCAGAACGTGAAACATTCTATTTGCTCATACTGCTGTAATACTTGCTTTATCCTAGAAGCACTCTAGATTACATACTCTATTTTTATCTAAATTGTTTTATATTCCTCAAGTGACTCTGCGCAGTCTGTATACTTGAGAGGACTAAGAGATCTTTCTCTTAGACGTTGGTTGTAATAATCTTTCAAGATTAGTGGATTAAGTCCTTGTTGAAGGCAAAATCACCTTGGCCGGGTGGACTAGAGTAGCTTTGTGTTATAAGCGAACCAGTATAAAATCCTGTGTGATTTTATTTTTGCAAAAGCGCTTATTTTCCAAAACAATTCAAACCCCCCTTTCTTGTTTTTCTCACCTTCAATCAACACCACAAAGCATAAACAAACAATGGCATGAGATGAATTGAATCAAGAGCACTCCAAGTCAGAAGTAGAGTCCTTCAAATGACCACCCAATAATCCATACCCCAATGATCCAAAATCAACCATAAACCCCTTGAAAACTCAAGTAGAACAAGCTTGCACTCAAAACTTGCTCACCATGGTTTCATACTTCTTCAAACACTTCTTAAAGCCTCCAAATAATGTGAGAACCCCAAATAAACTCCAACCAATGATCACAAGCCCCAAACAGAACCATATGAACCCCTAAACATCAATCACCAAGGCCAAAGATCCACCATACCTCAAATACCATTCAATTACTTCAAAAGCTCCAAAATAGGCCTAAATCACTTCAACAAGTCACCACAAGCCTCAAAACAATCCAAAGTTCACCAATCAGTAGGATCATGCTTCTAAAATCATTCTAATAAGTCACAAATCCAATTTATAAGCCCATCAAGTCATCTCATACCAATAAGAACCTCCACTCCCTCAATACCTCATAAGTCTCCTTGAGAATTCACTTGTGTTCCCAACCTCCAAATAAGTACCAAATAGTGTATAACTTGAATGAATGCACCAATCCAATGAGTCAAGACTCACAAATCAAGGATTAAACCAATGCAAAAGAGGCAAAGGCTCACACTACAAAGAAGACTCCAAACCAAGTCAAAGAATTGACCAAGAGCAAACCCTAAAATTGGGTCAAAACCCTAGTACAAAGACAAGCTTCAAAACCTAACCAAATGACCAATCCAGGACCCATCCTTTTGCACATCACACATTCAAACATTCCCTCCAATGTCCTTAAAAGGAATAGCATCAAATCAATGATCAAGTGTCTCAACTTGCCTATGTAATGTAATGACCAAAAATATGCACAAAATGAACTTCCAACTTAGGAAATTCATATCAAATCAGAAATGCATGCAATGACTTTAGGATTTTTTGTATAAGTTCCTTATGCCATGAATGTTCAATATGCAAAAGATCAAGTCCAAAAAGATGCAAATGCTATGTGAACAAAAATGCACCAATTCAATGTCAAAAATGTGACACAAATTGTCACATTTTTCTCTATGTGTCAAAAATGATGATAACATGTGAGAAAAAATCCAAACCAGTAACCAATAATTCATGTCATGTATGAATATCATGTATGCAAAAGAGTGGATCAGAAGGTTCAAAATTGAGGATTTCACAATACATTGAATGCACTAGGTCAATTTGGCACAATATTGATTCAAAAGTTCCCACATAAAGATCCAGACATCAAAAATTCTTGAATTTAACACCATAAAAAAGTAGACGCGAATATAAAACTATGAAAAAAAATTGGGACTCAATTGGACAATTTTTGGATTTTTTATGAATTAAACAAAATGACCAAAATAATGAAATATCAAATAGAAAAAAGGAGGGAAATGGATTATTTGAATTAATCAGGAAAATCATAGACCATTGGATCTGGCGCGCATCTGAAATCAACGGTCCACATTTAAACCAGTGAAACGCACCGTTTCATTAATCCAGTCATCCACCCAGTCAGTGTTCAACGCTCGCGTGGCCTTGGTCAAACCAATCTCCTCCAATCACTCATCCACGCATTGCACCACATGGCGCCCACTCAGCAAACCCTAACATCAACACAGACACCAGAGCTCCGCTCCGGTCGTCTTCCCCGGTGAGTCCCCGGTGGCTCCCACGGTGGCGCCACCATGAAATTTTCCAGAAATTCCTCAAACTAATGTCATTCCACTCAGATTTCCACGCTGATTCCAAATATCACCTTAGATTCTCCTAATTCTTCCTAGATTTTGCAATTCGAAGAGAATAAGTTTCTAGATCCAAACTTTCAGTCACAATGAAATCCTCAATACTCACTCAATCTCAATTCTAATCATATATTCATGACCTACACAACAAGATCTTCAATCCTATAACCTAAAAACAGCTAAAGGAGAGAGTGAAAATGGAGTCACCTGAAAATGGAGATCTCTGAAATCGCGATCTCACGAGCTCAGCTGCTCCAGATCAACTCCTTTGAACTTCCTTTGAAGCTTTATGCAAAAAGAAATGGCTGAAACCTCTTGAATGCACCTCAATTTCCAAATTCGATCATCATGATAATGCACTTGAACTGCTTGATTTCTTGAAGAATTACACCAAACGATGGATGATTATTGCTCAGTGAAGCATGAGGATCAAGAATCTGCAATAATCTTTGAGGTTTGTGTGAAGAAAATGCAAATTCGAAGAAAGAGATTTTGAGAGAGTTTCTTGAATTCTAGATCTGAAAATGCAGTTATGGCAGTTATGATTAGGGTTTCCCTATTTATACTTCTTGCTAATGATACTGATAATCACTTTAGCCATTTACTAATCATGATTAGTGAGTTGTTAAGCAAATTGCAAAAAATGCAAAATGAGTTCCCATGGCCATAATACACGTGTTCAGCCCCATGCTAGGATTGGAATCCACTCAAGAGCAACCAAGGGTCAGGATTTGAAGATTGTTTGGTTACATCCCAAGCCAATAATGAATGGTGAAGATTGGATTCATTTTGAACATGTGTGAAACAAGGAACATACACGCCTCTCTTATGCATGGCAAGGGCTCATTTTTACTCAAATATGGTCCATGAAGAAGGCTGAAGTGAAGCCTTGCCTTGGTTCTTTGTGAATTTTGATTTATAGCATGATATCATCCTTAGAACAAATGTGAAATAATGTGATTTTTGACCATGATTCCTCTTGCACAATTGAGTCAAATGATGTCATTTTGATATTCCTTGAACATGAGGAGCACTTTGCAAAAAGAATGAACCAATTTGAAGCATTATATCAAAAGTTATGCCATTTTGAATTTCCATGCACACTTTGTGATCAAATTACCATAACTCTTCAACCATTCATCATATGGACATGAATTAGGACTTTTTGAAAAGGGGAGACAAAGATCTACAACTTTCATGTTCACCACAAATCCATTTGAAACTCCCTTGATATTGAAAAGTCAGGTTGAAAGTGGACCAAAAACTTGCCAAATTTGGAAACTTTGAATTATAGGTCATTTTCCATTTTTAGTAACTTTTGCCATGACCTTTGAATCTTCAAGTTGGATGTCTAGAATGATGAATAGACCCCATTTGAACATGATTGAGGTGTCTCAACTTATTTCCTCACCCCATAGCCCTCAGCTGACTGCACAGTTGACTTTTGGTCCTCAGATGACCTTGAAATGTCTTGACCAACTTGAACCTCTACCACTTGGTGAAATTGCTCCAAAATGAAACCCTAGCTCATGTAAGATTCTTATAATAATCATGTGATCCTCATCCCAAGAAAATACCTCATCTCTTTGAGAAAGCCTAGTTGGAAGAACTGCATTGATTAGGGTTGACCAGAGGTCACAACCCTAATCTAGAGGAACTTGAGGATGAACTATGAAACCCTTGATGATGATAGAACCATGATGATGGTGATATATCCTCGCAGATAAGATGATGCTCAAGACCTTTAAAGAATCAAGAAACCCTAATTGGAGCCTATACCCTCAGATGGTTGATGATCAATTCATAGAGACCCTCAGGCTTGAATCACCTAACTTCCCCATCTTTTGAAAAGACTTTGGAGGATGATCTTCTCATTTTCACATGAGATGCAAAATGCAATGCCTAATGCCCTAAAACATGAAATGCAATGCCCCAAACTAGTCTCAAGAAAAGGAGGGCAAATTTTGAGGTGTTACACATAGCTGAAGCTCTTCATTTGAAGAAATCTGAGATCAAGGCTCATTGGGTAAAGAAAGGAGGAATTTTTTGGTTGACTTCTGAGTTTCTCATAGGAAAAGCTATTGTCTTTGCTCAAGTCGGCAGTGTGGATGCTTTTGAAGCCATCTTTGTGTTACTCATTTATGGCTTAGCTTTGTTCCCTAACATTGATGGTTTTGTTGATGTTAACGCCATTAGAATCTTCTTGATTGGAAATCTTGTTCCTACTCTGTTGGGTGACATGTATTTCTATTTTCATTTAAGAAATTCTAAAGGTGGTGAGACTATTGTGTGTTGTGTTCCTCTTATGTACAAGTGGTTTATTTCGCACTTGCCACAGACGCCTGCTTTCATGGAGAACAAACAATGTCTAAGGTGGTCTCAGAGACTTGTGTCTATCACTAATGATGATTTGTTTGGTATGATTCTTGATTGGGTAGCTTGGACATTATTTACAGTTATGATGAATTCTCTATTGTGCCTCTCATTGGTACACAAGGAGGAATAAACTACAACCCTGCCTTGGCTCGTCGTCAACTTGGGTTCCCCTTGAGAGACAAACCTAATAACACTAAATTAGAAGGTATTTTCTATCAAGAGGGTAAATATTCCCAACATTTGAAGCAGAAGATGATACATGCTTGGCATAATATGCACAGGAAAGGAAGATATGAGCTTGGTTCATGCAACTGTATAGCTTTGGAATCTTACACAATTTGGGTGGAGAAGAGAGCTTTAGAGTTGAAGATGTCGTAAGCTTATGAAAGACCTATGTCTTTGGTTGTGGTTGAGCAATCAACTCTCCCTAACCAAGATGTAGAGGAGTTGGAAGACGCACTCACTAAGATGAAGCAAGATAAAGATATGTGGGAAGAGCGGTTCCATGCTTTGAGCTGAAAGCATGAGGAGTTACAGCTTAAGTAGAAAGACAAGGATGTATTTATTGAACTTCTTGAACATCGAGCAGTGAAGAGATAGAGAGAGCCAGAGGGTCCACCTTCCTCTAGTATGACTCAGCCTTCCGGTGCTTGGAAGAAGATTGTTAATCAGCTTGTCCTTGAGAAAGCTCAGATGAAGACATCTTTTGAGTCTGAGATTCGATGCATTTGAAGGAAGTACGCGCCCGCAACCAGATCTTTTAATACCATTGTTAAGGGATCCTTATGATGATTATTTTCCTTTTCTCTTGCATTTGTATTTTTGGTTTCTGAAGTTGTACTCAGTGTAATCCTTCCAAAATTTTATGAATAAAAAGAGATTTTATGGTCAATCAAATTTTTACTATTCTTATTATTTAATATTTGCAAATAGAACTTCATATGTTTCTTGAAATTAAATAAACAAAAACATTGCATTTCATGCTTCATTTGCATAACAGGATTTCTTCCGCCATATATCTTATCGGTTATTCTGTTGTGCTTCATCCAAGCTGATCACCAATACAACACTCGCGTTAATCAACCCAAGATCATGGAGCACTTAGAGCAAGAGAACAGATAGCTGAAGGCTAAGATTACACGATTAACTGCTATGATTGAGTCTGTTCTTGCCGCGCATAATAAGTCTTCACCAACTCTTGTAAATCCT